>NW_026014898.1:0-23666 GCF_020379485.1 Brassica napus
GTCCTCCAACCTTCAACTCCTTTGTTTTGTCTATTTGTTTCCTACTTCAAAGTCCCCCCTCTCTTAAATCTTTTTTCCAAAAGCACAGGCTCTCTTGCTCTTCTAAAATCTCTTCTTTAACCATGAAGTGACCAAAGCTCTCCCTTGTTCATTCACCACAAGGTTGGTCTTTCTTCAACATCTTTTGAGGACCCTGCTAGATTGGACAAAACAGCGAAAAGGAAGATCCGTAGACAGAGAAGTTATCCTAAGCACCTCCACAAATCCTTATCATGTCGAGAAAGCATATTCATCAGCAATCTTTGTAAGTGGCTGGACATTACATAGCCCAAATGGCATCCTGGATCAGAAAAAGGTACCATAAGGGGCATGTGAAAGTCATTTTCTCATTGATCATTTGGATGTATGAGAATTTTGGGTGAAGAAAACCAACCTGAATATACCCATCAACAAGAAAACAATATTGTAGGATGAGTTGCAAGTCTCTCTAGCATTTGATCAATGAATGGCAATGGAAAAATGATCATTTTCTAGATGCTGAGTTAAGTTTTCGATAATCTAATCACATCTTATGTCATGTTCTGGTTCTTGTTTGGATTGTTAATCCTTACATTTTTAACACATGTATTCCTATTCCTCCCTTCTTTGGTACAAAATGCACACGAGACACCCATTGCTATCCCCGAATAGGATAGATGACTCCTTCCATCTAGGAGTTTTAGAATCTCTTTCTTTAACACATCTTTCAAGTTGGGGTTCAACCTCTTGGGATGCTCTATAGATCATGATTCATCCTAGATGTCTCCTATGCATGCACAAAGAAGGTGATAACCCTTTATATCCATCTAGTGAGTAGCCTATTGCCTTTCTATAATTTCTTTCTATAATTTTAAGTTCATCTTTCAAAGTTTGACATTCATCTTCACTCAGCTCACTACTCCTATGACGGAGGATAAAATCTTCTTAGGGCCACGGGAAATCAACCTTCAACCATGGGGAAGAGGTTAAGCAGCTCCTCTTTTGTTTCCTGCCTTGAGTTCACTTCAGTCTCCTCTTGGAGGTTCTCCTTTGTTGATATCTGAGGAAGCATGTGATCTCTTATGAAGCTCCTAATTTTGTTCTTCACCAACCATAATCCCTTGTGAGAGTCCAGCAATCTTCACATAGGCCTCACTTCACTTTCCTTTGTTCTCAATCACTTGGACTTCTCTCCTCAAATTGTTCAGGCATGGCTGTAGAGAGTCCTTCAAGTGCCAACTTCTCTAAAGCTCATCAGCTAGAGCATCCCTTCATCATGTAGAAAACATTGGTTCTTGATGGTTGGCCTCTCATCACCATTGGAATGTCAAATGGAGGATGTTTGACAATGCCAAGATGAGATCAATCTTTCCTTCTCTGACATTCACAACAGCTCCTGCTGTGGCTAAGAAAATCTTCAAGATCAAAGGTCTTTGGCTTCTCCAATTCCTCACCCATCTCTAACACAACAAAATCAGTAGTGACCTCAATGTTACCAACCATCATTGAAGGTCTTCTAAGATACAATCATGAATCTTCCTGATCTGTCAGCTAACAAACACCAAAGAGAGTCTACACTTCTTTTATTGATTGAATCCAAGCTTCTTGCAATAGACAATGCACAAGCTGACAAAAAGCTTGGCTCCAAGATCACAAGACACCAAGCTCAACACCATAGGTCCTATAGCCCCAGGTAAAGTGAAATATCCGGGGTTTGGTCGAGCTTTTTTGAGGTTTTCTAACCTTTGGGATAATGGACACTGCCTCGTGAGAGGTCATCAGGTGTCCATCCTTGCCCTCCATCTCTTTTCGTTTTGGAGCTACAACATCATTCAACGTCATTAAGCACCGGATAATCAAGATTTTGCTACAGGCACAATTATTAATGTCTTAAACTAGGTAACAAAAAAGGCAATCAAATGTATAATAAACACTTATCTCAAAGGTCATTCCAATGGTAGTGCACATGGGGGCACTTCCACTTGTCTCCATCTTGGCTATCACAGGATCAAGGTGTTGCTGCCTCATTCCATGGAGCACCTAGCAGGCATCTTCTTCTGTTCTAGCTCACATAGGTTGGAGAGCCGCTGGAGCATGAAAGACAAGGACTTGACAAGTCTTTGGTGATACAAAAAACTGAACTCCGCCTTGTCTTCTGGGATAAAACTCTCTGGTATCTTGGCACAACTTGCTTACTTTGAACTTCCCCCAGTTCAGCACGTCTTGGTCTCTTCACCCTTTTCCCTCTCTACTCTTTGCCCAGGTCCTTCCTTTCTCCATTCCCCCCTTTCTTTATTCTTCAAACAACCCCCCTTTTTCTCTCTTTCCCCTTTTTCCACCACTTTTCAGAAACCTTAGTTTCTTCCCTCATTTGGTCTTCCTCATTTGGATGTAGGGAGATCCTTGGAAACCCTGAATACCCATAAACACAACCCTTACTCTGCATATGAACCCTAAATCATCACCCGACCTAATGAGCAATAAAAATGATCCCCTTCCCTCTTCTGATAATTTCCACCATTCTAGTTCTGGCCTGTTTCTGTTTCTCCCTCTCCTTATTCCCCTTTCATCTCCTTCCCCTTTTTCCCAAACTCCCTTCCCCCCTTTTTCACCCCACCCTGCCCGCACCCCGTTTCCCATTTCTTTCGGGTCTTTATTTTTTCCCCTCCTTTCTTTTCTCCTCTTTTTCACCCTCTTTTCCTCTTGGAGGTTCCCTTCTCCTCCCTTAGGCCCCTCCTATTCACCCTCTAGTCTTTCCCCTTTAACAAAAAATCCTAACCCTTTTCACCTCTGTGCCCTGCTGCAAAGTTTTAACCCTTCATCCACTCACTCACCTCAAGCCTCCTTGACGGTTCTCATTAGGGCCGGGTGCCTCTTACCCCCGGGGAAGCATAGGCTCCCCTTTCCTTGGTTTCACTCCCCCTTGGACTTCTCCTTGTTTAGCTCTTGACCCTTCCCCTCCTCCCTTCCCTTCCTCTCCGGTTTCCCCCCCTTGAGAGTCCCAGCAGTCCACTATTTCCTTTTTTCCTCTTCGCCTTCTTTCCTTTCAAGGCATCTGTCTTTTTTCAAGTCCCCCCTCTAGAAGCCCCCCTACATCCATTTCATCACGTTTCTCCCTCCCCTGTGTTCAATCTTTCACTTCCGGATGTTCCTCCCCAATTCTCACCCTCTCCTTGACCACATCAATCCCCCTTCTCTTCCCATTCCCTCCTCCCGCTTGTCTTTGGCTTCCCACCCACTTGTCCCCACTCCCCCTTCCCTACCCCTCCCTAACCCAACATCATGGGAAGGTCTCCTCCTTTCCTTTCTTCTGTCCTGATCGTGCATCCCAAAGAGCTCTCACCCGTTCCCTCCCCCTCTCTCCGCCACTTGCTCGGCATCAAGCTCACACTCCGCTCCACACCATAACCCCCCTCAACCCCTTCTCCCCGTCCCCGCGTCCGACCCCCATCCCCTTAGAACACCCTTCTCTCCCACCGTCCCTTGCCCTCGCCCTCCATTTCTCTCCCCTCCCCTTCAACCGTCATTACGAGGATAGCTAAGCACAATTAACTCTAAGGTAACTAAAAAGCATCAAATTTTATAACCAGCTAAATTCATTAACAATTAACTAATTCATTACCACTACCTCCATTGGGCTATCATGGATGGTGGGGTGTTGTGTGTGTTTGGGGGTGGGTGGGGGAGTGGCTGGTGTTCTTCTCACATGGTTGGTGGGGAGCCGCTGGAGCCGCAGATCCTGAACTTGAAGGTCATATTGGTTCGCAGGAGCAGGAGCAGGAGCAGGAGCAGGAGTCGTAACAGCAGCATTGACGCGGTTCTCAATTGGGGTCTCACGTATCTCACATCTGTAGACAGAAATAAACATCAGAAGCTATTAAGATTGTAGAAAATTAAAACACAAATCCAAAACTGAAAGCAAACCCTAACTATAACGTGAAAGTAAAATCGAAACAGAAAGTCCTTACCCTAATCCAAACCGAAAGCAAACCCTAATCCCAAATCAAAAACCGAAAGCAAACCGTAATCTCAAATCAAAACCGAAAGCAAACCATAATCCCAAATCAAAACCCTAACCATAACTTGAAACCCAAATCGAAATCGAAACACTAGAACATGAAAATCTAGGTGTGGCGATTGAAAAACGAAACCCTAACTGGAAGAGAGAAACACAAAATGAAAAGAGAGAAACAAAGAGATAAGAGAGGCAGAGAGAAATCGAAACCTCACCTGGAAGAGTCAAGCCGGAGGGCGAGGACGACGACGGTCATTGGTTGTGTTTTCGGTAGAAGCATCCATGGAAGAGAGACCTAGAAGAGAGATCGAAAGAGACGAGAGGTTAGAGACGAGAGGTGAGAAAGGTTACGACTTACAGAAAGGTTACGACTTTCTTAAGGAAACAAAAGTTGAAAAAATGCTAAGTGTGGGAAATGGGTTTTGGGGTCCAAAATGTTGGAGGGAATTGGGTATTGGGCTCTAAAATGTTGGAGGAATAATAGATTTTGGAGATTTTGAAGAATTGGAGAATTTAGGGGTTAATTAGGGTTTAGATAGGTTTTAAAAATAGTATAATCAGGATTATTAATATCTTTTTTTTTAATTATACACTAATATTTTTTATATGAGGCAGTTTTAATAATTTATTTACAAATTATATAATAAAATGTTGAAGATTTGTAGAGTTTGAAGAATTTAGGGGTTAGTTAGGGTATAAATAGGGTTTAAAGATAGTATAGTTAGGATTATTCATATCTTTTAAAAAAAAAAAAATATACACTAATATTTTTTTATGAGACAGTTTTGTAAATTACAAATTATATAATAAAATGTTGAAGATTTTGTCGAATTTGAAGAATTTAGGGGTTAGTTAGGGTATAGATAGGGTTTAAAGATAGTATAAGTAGGATAATTCATATCTTTTTTAAAAATTTTTTATTTTTTTTAAATTATGCACTCATATTTTTATATGATACATTTTAATATACTACAAACTACATAGAAACTTATATTATACATTAAACATTCATATCTTACAAACACTAAGAATTTATATTATACATTCATATATCTTACAAACACTAAGAACTTATACTATACATTCATATATCTTACAACACTAAGAACTTATATATACATTCGTATATCTTACAACACTAAGAACTTGAATCAGATTCGGAATCAGAATCAGAATCAGATTCAGAATCAGAATCAGTACATGATTCTTCTAACTCATCTTCAGAAATGTATTCGTCATTGGGAGGAACAACCGGCATTGAATCATAATCTGAATCATCTACCACAACATAAGATTCAATGCGTAACATTTCACTTTGGGCAACAACTTGGTTGCGTGTATCATCTTGTAACCAGTAAGAACAACTTTGGAAGTTTCTTGAACCCCTCTAGGCACAACTTTCGTACATGCCCACAAATCGCTTGCTGATGTACGACAAACTTGCGGATAAGGAATGAAGCAAACTTGATCACAATTACCAGATAAGATAAATGGGTCATATTTCTCTCGTACTGCCAGCGCGGTGACACATCGACGATTCCTGATTTATGTTTTCGAATCCCCCAACCTACAACTGTATCAAACCACTTACACTTAAAAACCATGGCCTAAGCCCAAAAGAACCAGAATACTCAACCATCATTATCTCTTCGATCAACCCGTAATAATCAGTGTCCGTCGTACCCCGGACTTGGACACCGTAATGTTGGGTTGTCTTATCTTGGCCATGGCTATGTGTGTGGAAGCAGTATCCTCGTGAGAAATAAATCGGCCAAGCTTTATAATTGTGTTTTGGTCCTTGTACGAAATTAAACATCCACAATGGAAACTCATATAACTGACTCGCATTGACAACCTGTTAATTAAAATCATGTTTATAAATGATAAATTCACATTGATAGTCATATTATATCAAAAACTTACATAGTTTTTCACCCATTCTGCAAAGTGGTTGTCTTTCGCTATCTGTAGATCATTACCACATATAGATGGATTTCTTTCCATCATAAACTCCTCAAACATCCTGTTCGGTTGTTGTTATAAAATGATTAAAATTCCTTAAACGCAAATGGAAGAAGTCATTGCATGATGACGTGCCAATCATGACTTTTCAGGCCCGAAAGCTTCGAATTTGTCTCGTCAATACATCTACTAAACTTTGAAGCGTACCCATCTGGAAATTTTATATCATCCTTCACCAACACAAGAATTCTTTTTTTTCTTCTTTAGACAACCGAAATATCGGCACTGGCATCGTTCCATCATCCTTGACTTTGCATTATCTTTCGTCTTCCCGGGAACATTAAGCACCGTGTTGATAATATTATCAAAAAAAATTTTCTCAACGTGCATAAAGTCCACATTGTGGCGAAGAAGAAGATTTTCCCAATACGGCAAATCCCAAAAAATACTCTTCTTCACCCAATTGTGATATTTCCCATATCCGTCTATGTTGCTCGCAGGTTTCTCTGTGTCCATTGCCTCCACATTCAACAGTTTTCTTCAATCCTTCGATGTTGTTGATTCTTTCACGGAGAATTTCTTCTCCATTCAACCATGGTGGAGGATCATCGGTTATCGTCTTTCCCTTTCGAAACGCTTGGACATTTCTCCTGTAAGGATGCTCTTTAGGCAGAAACATTCGATGACAGTCAAGCCAGCTATGCTTCCTTCCATGTTGCAACCAAAACGACTTTGTATCATCTAGACAATATGGACAAGCTAAACGACCATGAGTCATCCAACCTGACATCATGCCATACGCCGGAAAGTCATTAATGGTCCACATTAATGCGGCCTGCATAGTGAATTTTCCTTTCTAGAGATATCGTATGCTTTTGCCCCGTGACTCCACAAACTTTGTAATTCTTCAATTAGCGGCTGCAGATAAATATCAATGCTCTTCTTTGGATGTCTTGGTCCGGGCACTAAGACTGATAGAAATAAATATTCTCTTTTCATACACATACCAGGAGGTAAGTTATATGGAGTTACGATTACGAACCAGACCCAGTGGGCTTCACCACTCATACCAACTGGATTAAATCCATCTGTTGCTAATCCAAGATATATTCCAACTTTCTGCAGCGAAATTGGGATATACCTTGTTAAAATGCTTCCAAGCTCCTCCATCAGAAGGGTGATGCATTTCTCCTTCGGGCGACTCATGTTCCGCGTGCCATCGCATTTGTGATGCTGTCGCCTCAACTTGGTACAACCGCTTCAACCTCTCCGTAATAGGCATGTAAAACATTCTTTATTTTGGCCGATTTTTTCCCTTTCCAAGGTTCTGGTGATATCTATCTTTCCCACAAAACCGACACACCAACAAGTCTTGATCTTCCTTCCAAAATAACATGCAGTTATCCTCGCACATATCAATCTTCACAACAGGGAGATCAAGCGCCTTTGTCAACTTCTGCGTCTCATAATATGATGCAGGAGCTTGATTTGGTTGTGGCAGAACATCTCTGAAAGTTTGTGATATCTCATCCAAACATGACTCTGACAAATTATGATCGGTTTTTACTTTCATTAATGGTGACGCCAAGTATGACTGAGAAATACCTTCAGAACATCCTTCATATAATGGTTGATTAGTGGCTTCAAATGCTTGAAACACACTATCTTCATATTGCTCCTCATCGGGTGCTTCCATCACATTCTCCAATACATGAGTTGATCTAGTGCCTCCACCCATAATATCAGGAAAGTTCTCTTGATATGTCTCTTCTCCCATAAATTGACCTCCTGCTGATGATCCGCCAACGTCATAGTAATTTCTCCCTGGCTTGACCATAAGTAGTAATTACTCTTGAATCCGACTCGGTAAAGATGGCGAGACACAGTTCTCGCGTCACGTTGTTTTGGTTTTGACATTTCAAACAAGGACATAACATGGTCATCCCCACTAAAAAAGAATTTTGATTGGAAGAAAATGCGATAAAAATATCAACCCCTTCTTTAAACTCTCGAGAAACACAATTATTGATCGGATCAATGTGTCGATCCATCCAATCTCTTGAATAAAAATAAATCGACATTGAATGCTCAACTTTTTTCCAACAATATCGAACTCTCTGTGATACAAAACTTGTTCTAACGAAAGTGAAGCGCTCGGTTGCTTTTATAGAAAAAATAATGCCACGATTTTGCTATGAAATTGCTACGTTTCTTGCTACGTTTCTTGCCTTTTGCTACGAAAATAGCTACGAAATTTGCTACGATCCATAATCGTGGGAAGCTCCAAAATATCTAGCATTATTTACCCTGCACATTGTCAGATTGAGGGGACATTACTTTCGAGTAAGCGAAGAAAAATTCACGTTCCTTATTGTTTTTTTGTTTTTCGCTGCCACTTGCTCAGGATTTGACTGGTGGGACATATTTTTCGGTGGGTTGCTACGAATTTGATACGGTATGAAATCGTAGCCAGTTGCTACGTTCATTTTTGTAGCAATTTCGTAGCAAAAGCTTACCACGTTTTGTTTTCGTAGCAAAAACTTAGCAACGTTTGCTACGATTGTACTACGTTTTGCCATGTTTCCTGTTTTCGTAGCAAATGCGTTGCAATTTCGTATCTTTTTTTGATTTGCTACGAACTCATCGTTGCAGTTTCGTTGCTATGTGTTATTTTTTTACTAGTGCATAGCTAAGGATGATCAGATAGCTTGGAGCTGGACGTTAGGACCGCCGAGTAGATTTCATACCTTTTGTAAACGGTATTGTGTTATGTGTTTGTTGGCTCGATTTTGCATTAGGCAGGACCCAGTCTTGAATTATTAAATGTATGAATATTTCCTAAATCAATAAAGTAATTGTTTTATATGCGCATCATGAGTACTCTGATATTTGACTGGTCTGGTCTAACACAACGTTAGGTCGTTGTACGGGTTGAAAAGCTTTAGTCTTCGATCTAACGGAAAATGCTAACTCTAGGTACAGGTTGCAAAGCCTTGTGCCTTGATGCAGTGGGACGAGTTAGTGGATGAACTGGTCTAGGTCGTGAAGTAAATTTTGTGACTCTGACCGAATAGTCCCTAACCCGTCACATAGCGCTTCTAGACCATGGTGTTGGTTGGACGGACAGTCATGTTCTGTTTGATTGTTGCCTTTCATTTCCAACCCTTGGTGTGGATCGTCCGTCGGTCATGCTCTTGGTTGATTGTTGGTAGGTGGGTCGACCTATGTCTAGGACAGTTCCGTGGTGTTACAAGAAAACCAGCTAACTCGGGGTCTTGTGGTCCGGAGGAGCGACCACGTACTTCTTGTGATGAACTTTGGTTTAAAAACTTCAGTATTATGTTTCCATAGCACTACATCTTCCCCTATAGTCATATTATTTTGTTGCTTCCTCAGTGTCTCCTCGATCATAGTGTATAGATCGTATCTCAGCTGTACAATTGGTCCAAGTCCAGCTCACCATATGGCGAGCAGGGCGAACAAGTCAGGCTCGCCATATGGCTGATATCACTCAAATTACCGTAAGGAGTGATTTATACTCTCTCAAATAAGAGGTCGAGTTGTAGTACTTAGGGATCGAATTCACAGGGAGCTAGGGAACCTAATGGATCTATTATGATTTGTTAAGTAGGAAGTTTTTAACATTTAAAATGTAAATTTGCAATTTTGGTTTAGCAAGTAATTGTTCGATTGATTGGTTGAGGTTTTGGTGCTTAAAAGGAAATAGCTAGACTTAGGGTTTCTATTCAGGAAACTTGGAATTATAATCCTACAGATGCCTAATGAGTTGCATGCATTATAATATAAAGCTCAACTGTCTATTCAACAAGTCCATCAGCTATCGTATGTTTGAACTCGTCTACTCACTAGATATAATGACCCAAAGAAATGTGTTCGATCAATAGCAGTGTCGATCGATAATCCTATAGGGATATCGATCGATACACCTTTCGCTCTGTCGATCGATTATCCAAATGAATATCGATCGACGCGCTTCTAGTTAAGCTTTATGCGCGGGTTGAATAAAGCTTACTAAGCTCACTAGATCAGCTCTTGCCCTACTCTAAGCAAGAAACTTAGCTCAGTTAGAATGTTTTCAGGATGAGAATGAAGCTCTCGCTAATATCTATCAATCCTATGGCAAGTTCTAGGTAGCTAATCTATAAACATGCATTAATGAATAATCCTAATGAAATTACTACAACTCAGCAATCTATATTTGGGGCTAATCCCCCATAACCTATTTAAACCCTAAATCTATTAATGGAACTACTCAGACATGGCCAAGAAATTCATGAAAGCAATTAGGTTAGAAAACTTCGTAGAATAGTAAAATAGATATTAATGGAGTTCCAATCACAAAATATAACTGTGGATCTTCTCTCCAATCTATCACAATCCTAAAACCTTTTGCTGAAAGTAATTAAACTAAAAACAAAGAAAATCACACTTTGCCTCTAACATGGTGGCAAAGCTTTATAATTAGGTTAAAACTCGACAGGGGTAATCTTGTAAATTGGTGAAGACTTGGGCATCAAGTTGGCTGTGACCAAACAGGCTTTCTGCGCGCTTCGCTGTCGATCGATGTTCAAGAGTGAACATCGATCGATATTCCTCCTCCAAT
This sequence comes from Brassica napus, assembly GCF_020379485.1. Taxonomy (NCBI): domain Eukaryota; kingdom Viridiplantae; phylum Streptophyta; class Magnoliopsida; order Brassicales; family Brassicaceae; genus Brassica; species Brassica napus. The sequence continues at coordinate 10,620 of NW_026014898.1, forward strand.
ATCGACCGATGGTCGAGCTCGATGGTCATCTCGGGTGCTTGCTCCAAATATCTCCAAAATGCTCCAAAATCATCAATTATCTCCAAATCACTCCTGATCTTATAAATATAACAAATAGACTCTATAATATAATAATAAATAGTAAAAACACTTATAAACCATGGACGAAAATAGATCAAATCCATGGTCTATCAACTCCCCCAAACTTACCATTTTGCTTGTCCTCAAGAAAAACAAACAGGCAGTCTCTCTGAAAGAGGTTTGAAAACAGCAGGGACTCACATGATTTAAAAATTAGAATCATCACCTCTACAATATTACAATCCACATCAAAGAGGTCCTAATCACAAAAGCACTTCATACCATATCCTAGCTTAGCAACCAAATTCATCAAGCCAACAACTTAGCAATTCTTGTCTGACATTCCCCTCTACCAACCTCATTTCTTAGCATAAATAAAAGTGTAGGCTTTGCCTTGGGAGTATCGATCACAGGATGCAAGGAATTTCAAACAAGTATCTGGACCTACAGGTAAACATTAGTTTATATCCTCTCTCTCTACTAATTTCTCTCCTAGTCAAAGTCTGCTTATATTTGCAAGATCATTGACCAAGATTGGACAGGCTTCCATGAATCAAGTCTTAATGGTGATTGCCACCAAGTCCTGTTCACTTCTTTTTGACCTATATCGTAGGATTATTTGTGAAGCAAGCCTTAATGGTTGTAGCCACCAAGTCTTGTTCTAATCCTTTACTTATAGAATTCATATGAAGCAAGCTTTAATGGTTGTAGCCACCAAGTCATGTTCGAATTCCTTCCTAAATAAATTTCTAATATATAAGTAATAATAGTTTTTATATATATATATATTTCGAAAATAGAGAGAGAGAGAGAGAGTGATAAATCTATCTACACAAGGTTTTACCTTCCAAACTTGTTTGAAGAATCTGATCCCATGTATACCAAGCCCCAAGACAAGCAGTTGTGTCAAGTTTAGTGTTGGAGGTCAGCTTTGGTTCCTTCAAACAATCTCAGCAAGTGTAACATAGTTGACAGGTTGATCCACTTTAGTATCTTTAGTACTATCTGCAATCAGTAAGTCTGCAATCAGTAAGTCTACAATGGTGATAAAGAGTGGTTAGATAACAAGCAAAAATCTAATAAGTTCATTATCCCATTCTTGACTCAATAAAAACTTTATGTTTGAAAATATATTTTTATAATTCATAAATAAACTAATATCAGTAAACCTCCCCCAGACTTAAACTACACTATCCCCAGTGTAAATTCAGTCGGAGTTATGGTGATAATAAATCATAAGTGCTCAATGTAACGAGTTAGAACGATATACCAGACCGGAATGGATGTCGACCGATGTAAGGATGTTGATATCGGTCGATGCAGGTGTTTCCTGGCGATCGATGTCAACAGTGTCTCATCGGTCGATACTAAGGGCAATCGTCTACTCGTATCTGTTTTTATTCTTTTTTTTTATAACCTGCAATAAAGAAAAGCCAACATAAATAATAAATTAATAAAAAAAAAATAAATATTACCTAATAGTGGGTTGCCTCCCACTCAGCGCTTTGTTATAGTCATTTAGCTTGACTTTGGAGGTGATTGGGCTAGTGATGTTGAAAGTTGGCACTTGTTGGAAACAAGTCTCCATATCTTCCTTGCGCTTGTTGAACCATGTAACGGTGAAGTCTCTCATTGATTCATCTCCTCTGCGCCATTTGTCCTTCGTTATTGTAGTTGCATCTTCTATCTTCTGCAATCTATCTCCAAGACTCTCCAGATTGAACTGATGTCTCATAAGTCTGGCGTACGTGTCAGCTGAGATCTCCTCTCCATGGTTGTGTGTATCAGACATGTCGGATGTTATCTTTTGAACTAGCCTCCCTCGGTTTGAAGCTTTGTCGACCGATATATGTTGATGAATATTGGTCGATTTCTTTTGCGTCTGTTTATCGATGGTGATGCTTCTGGTCGACTGGAAATGTAACTCTGAATCTCCACCAATTTTCCTTGAATAGTTTCTATCTTTGAGGTCAAAGCACTAATGCTAAGATCCATTGGGAAGTAAATGTCATCACATCTCCCATCAAGCCTCTCTTCTCTAGATTCCAGAACTCTGTAGATCCCTTCTACTATCTGATCTATCTCTGCCCTGGTGTGAAAATCTGGTTGAGACTTTATCGAATGTGGGTCTGGTGGATTGTCGTCGACCGATGCTGGTATGCGGTTGTCGATCGATGTGCGTAAGCGACTGTCGATCGATGTGTGTAAACGACTGTCGATCTCATGAGCGTAAGCGACTATCGATCGATGTAGGTCGAGCAACGTCGGTCGCGCGCTCTGAATTCTGGCTATGTCTTGCTTCATCTCCTCCATGGAATTTGTCAGCCAGCTGATACTATCATTCAGTGGATAGTAGACACCATCAAGTTTCATCTGGAAGGCTTCTTTGTTCTTCTCGTGTTCTCCACAGACTCCATAGAATATCTCATTCATCTCGTCCTTGGTGTAGATCTCTGGTACCAGCTTGGTTTGTGTGAATGAGCTAGCATGTTTAGGAAGACATATGTAGCTTGGCTCATCTCTTGAAGCTCTTTCCAGAAGTCTTCTGATATCTCTGTTGTGAACACGAATGGTGTGTCCATCTAGATCTCTGGCGTATCCCTGATCATCTCTGTAGATTTCATACTCATCCTTCTCTTCTCAGTAGAATCTCCTGGTACCCAAAAGATCGAAAGCTCTTCTGCCGAATTCTGGCCTTCGGTCGGCCGATGTTGGGAAGTCAATATCGATCGATGGTTGAGTTGGATGTCGAGTCCTTTGTTTGAAGCTTTTTCCTATGCCGCTAGCTGTGTCATAGGACTCTTTCTCTTGGTGTTCTAGAATGTTGCGTTGATGTATGAATAGTTTGTTTGCTCCATTAGCTATCTGAAGGATGTCTGTGATGTCTTCTCGAGATACGTGCAGTGTACGTCCATCAATTCCTCTTGCGTAGCCATCTGGGTCCTTGAAAATATCAAATTTGTCTGGAGTTAGATACTGGTTATCAGATTTATCTTTTTCGCTTACAGTGGTTTTTGGTTTTGGACATATGTCGATCGATGCTGTATTGTTGATGTCGATCGATTGTGAATGATTGGTGTCGATCGATGGACGGCTCTCCCCGTCAACGGATGGCTGAAACGTGTTCTTTCCCAAGCAGCTACTGCTCGATTCTGATCTGTTTCATCGCGTTTTTGCATGTTGAGAGGCTCTCCGTATGTGAAACCCTCATTAAGTTCAGCTTGATGTCCAAGACATGGAAATCTACTACTAGAACTAGGGCATTACCAATCTGCACCTCTAGGTCTCTCACAATTTCTCCTGAGTTCCTCTGGGAACAATCCACAAAAGTGAATAATTCCTGTGAAGGCTCCACTTGCAGACCCAGATGGTCTGCCATAACCCTAGGTAGGATGCTGACTGATGCTCCTGTGTCGTACAAGGCATATGGGAATTCAATACCCTTCACCGTGCAAGGTATTGCAAATTGCCCAGGATCACTCTTCTTCTTCAATGTAATCATCATCCTCATCTTTTCTCTAGCTTCACAGAACATTCTCCTGATGTCTTCTTCTGTCTCTCTAGTTTCTCTGAAGAACATCCACAATCTATGGGTATAATAAGCTTCATTGAATGGCTTATCTAGAGGAATCCTGAAGACTGTTTTCCGGAAACTTTCCTTTTCCTTTTCATTAGCCCCCTCTTCAGATGTTTTGCCACTTTTTCCTTTCTTTTCCTTAGGGTTCTTCCCTTAGGAACCCTATCAACTTCCATATGATCCACTCCATCATCTGAAGGTGTCCTGATGGTCTCCGGTGGGTTTTCTGAAGGTTTGGCTTTGGGCCTGAGTGCATTAAGACATGCAACATCTACCTTTGGCATCTGCACTCGGTATGTAATAGGTGCTTATCGATCGATAGGCGCTTGAGGTTGTTGATCGATGACGGTCTCCTGATGTCGATCGATGGTGGGTTCAGAATGTCGATCGATGTTTACGTAGACAGGACTGGGCGGATGTGGGTGTTTTGCTGCGAACTCCTCGTGAGTCATGATCCTCACGGCTTTGCAAGATGCGGTTGATTCCGTAGGTGTTGTCGACCGATGTCCAGGAGAGAACGTCGATCGATTTTGGATGACCTCTGTCGATCGATGTTCGTGGCTTGGCGTCGATCGACACCAATGTGATCCGCCAAAACTCATCCGACTTTCTACTTCGAAATCTCCTTCTTGCAGCTTCTCTTCCTTCACCACTTGCCAGAAATCATCCTCAATGATGGCATTCACGTGGTGTCTCATCACATCATCTTCTACCCCTTTTGTTAAGGCTCCCTGCCTCTTAACAGCTTCTCCTGTCTGAACAACCTGCATCTCTAGCTTCTTCACATGAGTGCTCAAAGTTTCAAACTTTGTGTTCAGGTTGGTGTAGACAGAATCAATCTTCCCATTGAAGTCCACCGTCATGCGCTGCTGTCCCTCTAGGACTATATCAAGCATCTCCTCAATCTTGCTCTCTTGAGTTGGCGGTGGTGGCTTCTGCTAGTAGGAGCTTCCATAACCCTTGTTGTTGCTGTAGTTGTTGATGTAGTTATTGCTGAAGGGTTTCTGGTGCTGCAAACTCTAGTTGAAGTTAGCCCTATTTCTCTAGGAGTTTCTGTTTCCTACCTGGTTCCCCGAACCTTGGAATCCAGTTCCACTGATAAAGTTCAAATCTGCTTCCTCTGCTCTACCCTCTGTGCCTACAGCCTTTGCTTCTTCAAACAAGCAGACCTGCTTCTTGAGAAGCCTGTGAACACTGTCCAGCTTTGCCTTCACCTCATCCATCTGATCATTCTCAAGGATGGTGGCAGATTTCTTCCTTTCAAAGACAGTGTTCTTGGTACTGCTGCTAGATGCTAGGTTCTCAATATCCTTCACTGCCTCCTCTGGATTCATGGTGTTGAAGTTCCCATTACTGGAAGCATCAAGAGCCATCTGGTACTGCACCGCGATGCCTCTGTAGAAAGTACTGAGCAATTGTACTTCATTGAATCCATGGTGGGACAGTGTCTCTGATAAGACTTGAATCTAATCCAGGAGCTTTTGAATAACTCTGCAGGCTCCTGAGTTAATGTATCAATCTTTCTCCTCAAGTCTTCAGCACGTGCTTCATCGAAGAAATTGCATAAGAATGCATTCTTGATGGCACCCCAAGATGTTAGACATCCTGGTGGTAACTGCTTAAGCCAATGCGAAGCATCTCCAACAAGTGAGTACTTGAAGAGCTTGCATAGGAGGTAGTCTTCAGAGACTCCCTCGACTTCAAGAGCAGATATAAGATCCTCAAACCTCTCCAGATGGTCCATAGGATGCTCGTGGGATAACCCATAGTAGGGTGTCTTTCCCACGAGTGTGTAGTACTCTGGCTTCAACTCGAAATCCCTCTGAATAGTGGGAGGAGAATGGCTGTTCGGTTGGTGTAGAACTGATCTGGACAGTTGTAGTCAGCCAACGTTCTGGTTCGAGCAGCCTCATCTACATTTAGAGTGGCTCCTGTAGCGTCAGTATCGGACTCAGGGATTGCAGCCCTCTAGGCATCTATCATCTGACCTGCTGCATTACGCAGATGACCCTCCTGGTCATGCATGTTTCCTCTGTCATCTCATACAAGTATCAAAGTAGCAACAATGTCTCGCGGCTCAGTATCGATCAATGTTCGGATTGAAGTATCGATCGATGTCTTATGGAAGACATCGGTCGACGGAAGATGAGTGTCTTCGTTCGATAGTGGTGAGCGAGTATCGGTCGACGGGACTAATGTCTGGGTCGATGGTGGTTGACAGAAATCAATCGATGAACAAATGGTGTTATCGATCGATGAGGAGCATGCTTCTTTGCGGATTGAACGCTCCAAGCTTGTAGGATCTGGTGAGAACAGTAGTTGAGTTTCCTTGTTGCTTCTAGTACTGCTGGGCATGTACCAGAAAATCCAAGAAAAAAAATTTATGTTAGAAAGTTAACAAAAATTAAATCAATAGGCGATCAAAGCTCACTCAAATTACCCTAAGGAGTGATTTATACTCTCTCAAATAAGAGGTCGAGTTGTAGTACTTAGGGATCAAATTCAGAGGGAGCTACGGAACCTAATGGACCTAATATGATTTGTTAAGTAGGAAGTTTTTTAAGATTTAAAATGTAAATTTGCTATTTTGTTTAAGCAAGTAATTGCTCGATTGCTTGGTTGAGGTTTTGGTGCTTAAAAGGAAATATCTAAACTTAGGGTTTCTATTTAGGAAACTTGGAATTATAATACTACAAATGCCTAATGAGTTGCATGCATGATAATGTTAAGCTCAACTGTCAATTCAACAAGTCCATCAGCTATCGCATGTTTGAACTCGTCTATTAACTTGATCAAATGACCCAAACAAATATGTTCAATCAATAGTAGTATCGATCGATAGTCCTATAACGATATCGATCGATACACATTTCGCTCTGTCGATCGATTATCCAATATGAATATCGCTCAGCTCTCGCCTTACTCTTAGCAATAAACTTAGCTCAGTTAGAATATTTTCAGGACGAGAATGAAGCTCTCGCTTTTATCTATCAATCCTAGGGTAAGCTCTAGGTAGTTAATCTAGAAACAGGCATTAATGAACAATCCTAATGACAAGTACCACAACTCAATAATCTATAATTGGGGCTAATCCCTCATAACCTATTTAAACCCTAAATCTAACAGTGGAACTACTCAGACATGGCCACGCAATTCATGAAAGCAATTAGGTTTGAAAACTTCATAGAATAGTGAAATAGATATTAATGGAGTTCCAATCACAAATTGTAACTTTGGATCTTCTCTCCAATCTATCACAATCCTAAAACATTTTTCTGAAAGTAATTAAACTAAAACACAGAAAAGCACACTTGCCTCTAACATGGTGGCAAAGCTTATATAATTAGGTTAAAACTCGTCACGGGTAATCTTGTAAATTGGTGAAGACTTGGGCTTCAAGTTGGCTGTGACCAAACGGGCTTTCTGCGCTCTTCGCTGTCGATCGATGGTCGAGCCTGATGGTCATCTCGGGCGCTTGCTCCAAATATCTCCAAAATGCTCCAAAATCATCACTTATCTCCAAATCATTCCTGATCTTATAAATATAATAAATAGAATCTATAATATAATAATAGATAGTAAAAACACCTATAAACCATGGACGAAAATGAGTCAAATCCATGGTCTATCAATGGCGAGCGGAACTATCAAAGTCCAGCTTGCCATATGGCGAGCGGGATGATCCAGTCCGGCTTGCTATATGGCGAACGGGAAGGTCCAAGTCTGGCTCTCCATATGGAGAGCGGGATGATCGAAGTCTGGCTCGCCGTATGGCCAGTGGGACAAACCATACAGAGACAAGATCCCTTTTTTTGGTTCTCGACTGAACCATCTCTTATCTCGTCTCGATTGGAGTTATCGTTGAAGATTTACAATAAAAATCGCAAAGACTAGTTTCCTTGTATAAGTTGAATCAATCGCATAAAATGGCAACTGTAAACTAAACACCATGGTTGCCTTCACTATACGTTTGGTTTAAGATATTTTGTAAAACCGACGTTTTACCAAAGGTGATTTCTTAAAAAAATCGTAAAAAAGTCCTAAAGAAAAACTGCCCGAAAAGGTCTAAAACGCGACAAAAGCCCACTTACGATTTTAGCGAGAATAAGCCCAAGACTACTATGACGGTTTATCTATTATTTGCAGGATAAGATAAATGTCAGGTTTCCAAGGATAATTACGAATATCAGGAGAAATAGAATATTTCCGAGAAGAGATAAACTTGGGCCTGAGGGCAAAAGAAGAAAGGGCGACCTACCTCGAAGGGATATATAAGGGAAGCTGAAGCTAAGAGAGCCCGGATCCGAAAAGGGAGACCTAGGAGATTTTTGTTAGCTTTAAGAGAGTTTAGAACTTAGGTGGCTAGACTAGCAAGTTCAATACTTAGAACATTTTTCCGCTTTGTTGTGCGATTCTCTACTGTTAACAATTTCCGGTTCATCTGATTTTCGGTGATACTCTGTATCTCAATTCATACTACTCAATAAAAAACCTCTGTGCAATTTACTATCAATATTTTGTTATCTCTTTCTTTTTCTTGCTCGTGTGTTCTCGCAGAGATCCATGACCTCTGGGAAATTTATGAAACCCTAATTCCTAATTTAACGAAATTGATGATATGAATTTTGGTTCCCACAGTTTTACGCTAGAAGGAGTGGGGGTGGTTGGATTCTCTAACTCAAAGATCACCGAACGATCAAGCAACGATATGCCTAACCTAATGGGCGGCGACGTCATCTCCTTCAAGGAAAGAGCAACGGCCAACCAGATCAAACCTCGCAACGATCTCCTTGTCATCGAGCTGGTGATCAAAAATATTGATGTCGCAAGAATATTAGTCGACACCGGAAGCTCGACTGATATCATCTTCAAAACACTCTCGAGAGAATTGAAATCAGTCTATATGAAATCGCGGAATACCCATGCCCACTAGTAAGACTCTCGGGAGAAGCTACTACGAATATTGGGTTGATTAACGTCGCAGTTAAGGCCAGGAGCATAACAAAATTCGTTGAATTCCTGGTCATCGACCGCCCCGTGTCACACAATCCGATCGTGGGCACTCCATGGATGAACTCCATGTAAGCAGTTCCGTCAACATACCATCTACGCCTCAAGTTCCCAACTCCTCTCGGAGTCAAAACAATCTGGGGTGATCCAAGGGTATTGCGAGTCTGTTTCGCTGCGGAGTTAAAATGAAAAAACTCAACGATCGAATTTTCTCCTAAAAACAAAAGAAGTTTACTTCGGTCGAAGACGCCCCAGAAAAAGATTCAACAGAATCTTTTGGCAATTGCGGAAGGCCGAGATTTTGGAAGAGAAGCGCGAACCAACTTGCGAACGCATGATCTCGGTGTGTCTCAAGGAAGCATTCTACGTACGCTGCATCGAAATCGGAGCTCATCTCAGCGAGCCTTTAAAGACGGAACCAATAGCATGCCTAAAAACAAATCTTCAAACATTTGCTTGGGCCGCAAAAGATATACCAGGGATTAACAAATCTTAAAATGATTGCATTGAATCCTCCTCTTCATCCATATTAGACCCTTTGATCACCTAGCCAAATGATTGAGATCATGTGCCCATCTGTGAGAATTCACCGTGTGTATGTGTGTGTGAATCAATGTGAGGGTTGGTGGAGAGAGCATGTTGGTTGAAAAGCATTGCATCTTGTGTAGAGACATAAGAGTATTTATAGGCCTGGAGAAGCTAGAGCACAATAAGAGAGTGTGTTCATGCTATTTGATATGTTTCTTTAGGATGTCAAGTTGAGTGCATTGAGTGTTTCTTTTGGCTAAGCTTCCATCTTTGTATCTCTCCTCCTTGTGTTTTGAAAATACTTGAGGACAAGTAAAGGACTAGTGTGGGGGAGTTGATATCTTGCATATTTACATGTTTTTAGACTCCATATCTTGTACATTTTGATCATATAGATTAGGAATTAGGCTTCTTTAGAGTCCATATTGCATGCATTGCCCTTATTAGGTGTTGGAGAGTGCTATGGAGTGATTGGAGATGTTTGGGAGCATTGTGATTCAAAAAGAAGTAGAAAATGATCATTGGGCGAGTAGAGGAGCTGGAGCGCCCTACTGGAGCGAGGTAAGCAACCCGCTCTAACCTGGAGCGACCTCTCGCAGCGAGGTAGCATACCCGCTCCGAACTCAACCTCTCATCGACGACTTTCGAGATCCGGAGCGACCTCTCGGAGCGAGGTGAGGCACCCGCTCTGGAAGCAGAGTGACCTGGTGGAGCGACTTCATCAACCCGCACGCGTTTCTCTTCTTCTGATCGAAAATTATGTTTTATTGGGCCTTTCAGGTTGTTGACTGAGTCCACTAGGTTTTAGAAGTCATATAAATACTCTTTAAACCCAATGTTAGTATAATATCTTCTTTTCTCTCTAAGAACACATAAACCTCTTTAAAGAAAATTTGGATCTTGAATCATTTTCCATCTATATTCTTTGTGTTTGTGTGATTATCTTGCTCTCTAATCATGTTTAACCTTGAATTATCCATGGTTTTGGGGTTATTCATGTCTGTTAGTGAGTAGACTAATCTTGGATTCATGGGTTAGGGTGATTAAGGGTGATTAGAGAAGATCTAGGGTGTTTAGTGTTAGATTTACTTGTTTTCATTCTTGTTGAGGGTTCTCAATGCTATTTTAGTCTTGATCATACTAAAATAGATCTCTAGGCATTTCATGCCCACAAGGTGTATGATGAAATGCTTGAACCAACTCTTCAATGCTTTTAGCTTGCTTTACCTAAGAGATTAGATGCTTGAGTTGCTGTACCAAAAGAACACTCATCTAGAGATAGAGCTTGTTTAGCTTAGTGTCTAGGCATAAGGAAAGTGTTTGATTGATAGCTTGCCACTTCTAGATTGGATCTGTATCACCCAAGATTAAATCCCTAGCCCCATGAGTCCTCTTGCTTCATACTGAGAAAGAAAGATCATTACTTTATTGCATTAGCTTATTAGTTCTTAGTTCATACAATCTTTAAACCGGATTGCACTTAGCTTAAGCATGAACTTGCATTCCCTTTGCTTTAGAATCACCTAGGATTTGATAAGGAGCCTTGAAAACTCCTAACATCCGGCTCTTTGCCACGTTCTGGGTCCTTTCGGGCCGTTTTTACCGACTTCAGCGTTTTTACAATTTTATAAAAATAGCGCTTTCGAAACGACGTCAATTTCGAAGAACATAAAAAAATTCCTCGTATAGCGTAGGAAATCCTAGGTGTTCAGCTAACCTTTTCCGTTTATACGATCAATCCGATTGTTATTCGAGAAAACGAGTTCTTACAGTTTTAAATCGTAAAGTTCCTAAGATACCTCCGACCAAGCTGAAACAAGAGCGAGTTTGATACAATCTCGGGAGAGGAGTTACTAGGATGAGGTGAAGACGGATCCTGAGGAGATCGATGCGTACTGGGCGGCTAGGGGTGAAGTGAAACCTCCCGTTCCTAGGCTTTGGGTTCCTTCTCCTTTTAAGACCAACCATGTGGCTGGCTGTCTGAGCAAAAGTTGTCCGAATGGGCCTCCGGCCATTAGACGTTTCTGCAGAGTTCCCGATTCAGTCGAGTTTCGCCTCCCAGAGGCTGGGGAAGTTGCGTGTGATCCGCCCGAAGGCTATTTTACGTGCTACGAGGCGTACTTGATACAGTGTTATCTATGGTTTCCTATCCCAAAGCTCATCGTACATCTTCTCAACCATTTTAACTTGTCGATCAGCCAAGTTAATCCATGCGGTTTGCAGCACCTTATTGGAATCTTGGTGCTGAGTTATGAACCGGGAATCACCCTCGATGCTGATCATCTCGAAGATTCGGTTGAGCCCCGATTGTCTTCTTCGCTCATAGTCCAACTGACGCCTCGTCCAAGCATGGCGATCATCTTACGGTTCGCATCAAAATACCATTATTGGAAGGAGCAGTTTTTCTTTGTTCGTGTTAGTGATGCCACCGTGGAAGCGGGCGCCATCCCCCGTCTTTAGGACTATATGGGGGCAAAGAGGTATTCTTGATTCCGAACGTTCCTGTCTTTGGTTTTGAAGACGTTTGATCTTTACTCATTAGGATTTTTATTTTTTTTACAGTGTCCACCACTCTTTATCGGGTTCCCGAGGGTTTGCTCACCGTCTGAGAGTTATTACGTGGACGTCCATGCTTTTGGGCAAACTTCACCCCGAGGTGGGTTCGCCGTGCTGTTCTGCTCCATCGTTCACGGTTTCAGCCGACCTGCCGATCGAAGAAGGGTCGGAGTCAAACACGGATGGGTTTATTCCGTACGTGCCTCGGATGAAGAAAGCTAGTTCGAACCTTGCAAGGATAAACAACCTATGGTGGACGGAGATGTGGTAGACGGGCAGCTCTCTCCTGACAACGTACTCAAAGACTATCCCGACAGTCAAGCCGGTGGAAGCGGTAGCGAGCAATTTAATCTCGAAGATTTGTTCGAACTCGACTTTCCTCCGACCGAAGGTGGACCCAGCGAAGTGTTAGAGTTTGCCAAGGCGGCGAGAATGGTCAATGGGGTAGGTTCTCATTTTTGAACATTCTCAGATTTTTGTTTTGGCCGACGCTTCCTTGACTTTGAGAAGTTTTGCATGGCCTTCTTATGATAAACCGAGCCCTCGACACGAGCAAGCAAGAGGCTGATATGGCTCGATTCAAGGCCGAGGTGGTTGATAAAGAGATTGCCCGTCTGAAGGATAAGTTGGAAAGTTCTCGTCATCGTGAACGAGAGTCGTTTGAGAAGGAGGTCAACCATGCCTATAGGCGAGGAGAGAGAGGTGGTCGAGGTTATGAAGAACGTCGTGATAAATTTTCGCAAAAGTTTGGAGAGTTCAAGGAGCATTACAAGGCACTCGCAGATTATCGTGAGTGTCGTGGAACCGTGGGTGGTTTGTATCTTACGCAACTTCCTGACTACTTGTATGATGGCGAGTATGCGAGGCAGACCATGCGTTTGGCCGAGAAAGATAAAAACTTTGCAATATCTGAGATCGAGGAAAAGATTTGGGAGCAATGGGATCTGGTTTCCGTATCTCCTGATACGGTGGAGGCCGAGACAGGAGACCTTGGTGAGACGGGTGAGGTAAACCAGCCGGTGGCTCCGCTTGATGTCAACGACTACTTGAATCGGAAGGTCGATGAGTGGGAACTTCGACCTTGGCGATTGATTGTTAGGTTTGCTGTGAGTCGTTCGGGAGAGTGTTCCATTGACTTTCTAATTTGTTTCTGTTATTTGTTTGCTTGCTGGCCCAGTATGGCCGTGTTGTTGTTTTTTTTTTATGTAATGGGATTGGCCATGTGTGGCTTTGAATCCCTGGCTTTCGTATTTGGACCATGCTTTTATAAAAAGGAAGGTTTTTAAACGAAGTTA
>NW_026014899.1:0-29466 GCF_020379485.1 Brassica napus
TAAATGTTGGAAAAGGGAATGTTGGAGGGAAGGGTATTGGGCTCTAAAATGTTGGAGGGAATAATAGATTTTGGAGATTTTGAAGAATTTGGAGAATTTAGGGGTTAATTAGGGTTTAGATAGGGTTTAAAAATAGTATAATCAGGATTATTAATATCTTTTTTTTTTAATTATACACTAATATTTTTTATATGAGGCAGTTTTATAAATTTACAAATTATATAATAAAATGTTGAAGATTTGTAGAGTTTGAAGAATTTAGGGGTTAGTTAGGGTATAAATAGGGTTTAAAGATAGTATAGTTAGGATTATTCATATCTTTAAAAAAAAAAAAATTATACACTAATATTTTTATATGAGACAGTTTTGTAAATTACAAATTATATAATAAAATGTTGAAGATTTTGTCGAATTTGAAGAATTTAGGGGTAGTTAGGGTATAGATAGGGTTTAAAGATAGTATAAGTAGGATAATTCATATCTTTTTTAAAAATTTTTATTTTTTTTTTAAATTATGCACTCATATTTTTATATGATACATTTTAATATACTACAAACTACATAGAAACTATATTATACATTAAACATTCATATCTTACAAACACTAAGAATTTATATTATACATTCATATATCTTACAAACACTAAGAACTTATACTATACATTCATATATCTTACAAACACTAAGAACTTATATTATACATTCGTATATCTTACAACACTAAGAACTTGAATCAGATTCGGAATCAGAATCAGAATCAGATTCAGAATCAGAATCAGTACATGATTCTTCTAACTCATCTTCAGAAATGTATTCGTCATTGGGAGGAACAACCGGCATTGAATCATAATCTGAATCATCTACCACAACATAAGATTCAATGCGTAACATTTCACTTTGGGCAACAACTTGGTTGCGTGTATCATCTTGTAACCAGTAAGAACAACTTTGGAAGTTTCTTGAACCCCTCTAGGCACAACTTTCGTACATGCCCACAAATCGCTTGCTGATGTACGACAAACTTGCGGATAAGGAATGAAGCAAACTTGATCACAATTACCAGATAAGATAAATGGGTCATATTTCTCGTACTGCCAGCGCGGTGACACATCGACGATTCCTGATTTATGTTTTCGAATCCCCAACCTACAACTGTATCAAACCACTTACACTTAAAAACCATGGCCTTAAGCCCAAAAGAACCAGAATACTCAACCATCATTATCTCTTCGATCAACCCGTAATAATCAGTGTCCGTCGTACCCCGGACTTGGACACCGTAATGTTGGGTTGTCTTATCTTGGCCATGGCTATGTGTGTGGAAGCAGTATCCTCGTGAGAAATAAATCGGCCAAGCTTTATAATTGTGTTTTGGTCCTTGTACGAAATTAAACATCCACAATGGAAACTCATATAACTGACTCGCATTGACAACCTGTTAATTAAAATCATGTTTATAAATGATAAATTCACATTGATAGTCATATTATATCAAAAACTTACATAGTTTTTCACCCATTCTGCAAAGTGGTTGTCTTTCGCTATCTGTAGATCATTACCACATATAGATGGATTTCTTTCCATCATAAACTCCTCAAACATCCTGTTCGGTTGTTGTTATAAAATGATTAAAATTCCTTAAACGCAAATGGAAGAAGTCATTGCATGATGACGTGCCAATCATGACTTTTCAGGCCCGAAAGCTTCGAATTTGTCTCGTCAATACATCTACTAAACTTTGAAGCGTACCCATCTGGAAATTTTATATCATCCTTCAACCAACACAAGAATTCTTTTTTTTCTTCTTTAGACAACCGAAATATCGGCACTGGCATCGTTCCATCATCCTTGACTTTGCATTATCTTTCGTCTTCCCGGGAACATTAAGCACCGTGTTGATAATATTATCAAAAAAAATTTTCTCAACGTGCATAAAGTCCACATTGTGGCGAAGAAGAAGATTTTCCCAATACGGCAAATCCCAAAAAATACTCTTCTTCACCCAATGTGATATTTCCCATATCCGTCTATGTTGCTCGCAGGTTTCTCGTGTCCATTGCCTCCACATTCAACAGTTTTCTTCAATCCTTCGATGTTGTTGATTCTTTCACGGAGAATTTCTTCTCCATTCAACCATGGTGGAGGATCATCGGTTATCGTCTTTCCCTTTCGCAACGCTTGGACATTTCTCCTGTAAGGATGCTCTTTAGGCAGAAACATTCGATGACAGTCAAGCCAGCTATGCTTCCTTCCATGTTGCAACCAAAACGACTTTGTATCATCTAGACAATATGGACAAGCTAAACGACCATGAGTCATCCAACCTGACATCATGCCATACGCCGGAAAGTCATTAATGGTCCACATTAATGCGGCCTGCATAGTGAAATTTCCTTTCTAGAGATATCGTATGCTTTTGCCCCGTGACTCCACAAACTTTGTAATTCTTCAATTAGCGGCTGCAGATAAATATCAATGCTCTTCTTTGGATGTCTTGGTCCGGGCACTAAGACTGATAGAAATAAATATTCTCTTTTCATACACATACCAGGAGGTAAGTTATATGGAGTTACGATTACGAACCAGACCCAGTGGGCTTCACCACTCATACCAACTGGATTAAATCCATCTGTTGCTAATCCAAGATATATATTCAACTTTCTGCAGCGAAATTGGGATATACCTTGTTAAAATGCTTCCAAGCTCCTCCATCAGAAGGGTGATGCATTTCTCCTTCGGGCGACTCATGTTCCGCGTGCCATCGCATTTGTGATGCTGTCGCCTCAACTTGGTACAACCGCTTCAACCTCTCCGTAATAGGCATGTAAAACATTCTTATTTTGGCCGATTTTTTCCCTTTCCAAGGTTCTGGTGATATCTATCTTTCCCACAAAACCGACACACCAACAAGTCTTGATCTTCCTTCCAAAATAACATGCAGTTATCCTCGCACATATCAATCTTCACAACAGGGAGATCAAGCGCCTTTGTCAACTTCTGCGTCTCATAATATGATGCAGGAGCTTGATTTGGTTGTGGCAGAACATCTCTGAAAGTTTGTGATATCTCATCCAAACATGACTCTGACAAATTATGATCGGTTTTTACTTTCATTAATGGTGACGCCAAGTATGACTGAGAAATACCTTCAGAACATCCTTCATATAATGGTTGATTAGTGGCTTCAAATGCTTGAAACACACTATCTTCATATTGCTCCTCATCGGGTGCTTCCATCACATTCTCCAATACATGAGTTGATCTAGTGCCTCCACCCATAATATCAGGAAAGTTCTCTTGATATGTCTCTTCTCCCATAAATTGACCTCCTGCTGATGATCCGCCAACGTCATAGTAATTTTCTCCCTGGCTTGACCATAAGTAGTAATTACTCTTGAATCCGACTCGGTAAAGATGGCGAGACACAGTTCTCGCGTCACGTTGTTTTGGTTTTGACATTTCAAACAAGGACATAACATGGTCATCCCCACTAAAAAAGAATTTTGATTGGAAGAAAATGCGATAAAAATATCAACCCCTTCTTTAAACTCTCGAGAAACACAATTATTGATCGGATCAATGTGTCGATCCATCCAATCTCTTGAATAAAAATAAATCGACATTGAATGCTCAACTTTTTTCCAACAATATCGAACTCTCTGTGATACAAAACTTGTTCTAACGAAAGTGAAGCGCTCGGTTGCTTTTATAGAAAAAATAATGCCACGATTTTGCTATGAAATTGCTACGTTTCTTGCTACGTTTCTTGCCTTTTGCTACGAAAATAGCTACGAAATTTGCTACGATCCATAATCGTGGGAAGCTCCAAAATATCTAGCATTATTTACCCTGCACATTGTCAGATTGAGGGGACATTACTTTCGAGTAAGCGAAGAAAAATTCACGTTCCTTATTGTTTTTTTGTTTATCGCTGCCACTTGCTCAGGATTTGACTGGTGGGACATATTTTTCGGTGGGTTGCTACGAATTTGATACGGTATGAAATCGTAGCCAGTTGCTACGTTCATTTTTGTAGCAATTTCGTAGCAAAAGCTTACCACGTTTTGTTTTCGTAGCAAAAACTTAGCAACGTTTGCTACGATTGTACTACGTTTTGCCATGTTTCCTGTTTTCGTAGCAAATGCGTTGCAATTTCGTATCTTTTTTTGATTTGCTACGAACTCATCGTTGCAGTTTCGTTGCTATGTGTTATTTTTTTACTAGTGCATAGCTAAGGATGATCAGATAGCTTGGAGCTGGACGTTAGGACCGCCGGAGTAGATTTCATACCTTTTGTAAACGGTATTGTGTTATGTGTTTGTTGGCTCGATTTTGCATTAGGCAGGACCCAGTCTTGAATTATTAAATGTATGAATATTTCCTAAATCAATAAAGTAATTGTTTTATATGCGCATCATGAGTACTCTGATATTTGACTGGTCTGGTCTAACACAACGTTAGGTCGTTGTACGGGTTGAAAAGCTTTAGTCTTCGATCTAACGGAAAATGCTAACTCTAGGTACAGGTTGCAAAGCCTTGTGCCTTGATGCAGTGGGACGAGTTAGTGGATGAACTGGTCTAGGTCGTGAAGTAAATTTTGTGACTCTGACCGAATAGTCCCTAACCCGTCACATAGCGCTTCTAGACCATGGTGTTGGGTTGGACGGACAGTCATGTTCTTGTTTGATTGTTGGCCTTTCATTTCCAACCCTTGGTGTGGATCGTCCGTCGGTCATGCTCTTGGTTGATTGTTGGTAGGTGGGTCGACCTATGTCTAGGACAGTTCCGTGGTGTTACAAGAAAACCAGCTAACTCGGGGTCTTGTGGTCCGGAGGAGCGACCACGTACTTCTTGTGATGAACTTTGGTTTAAAAACTTCAGTATTATGTTTCCATAGCACTACATCTTCCCCTATAGTCATATTATTTTGTTGCTTCCTCAGTGTCTCCTCGATCATAGTGTATAGATCGTATCTCAGCTGTACAATTGGTCCAAGTCCAGCTCACCATATGGCGAGCAGGGCGAACAAGTCAGGCTCGCCATATGGCTGATATCACTCAAATTACCGTAAGGAGTGATTTATACTCTCTCAAATAAGAGGTCGAGTTGTAGTACTTAGGGATCGAATTCACAGGGAGCTAGGGAACCTAATGGATCTATTATGATTTGTTAAGTAGGAAGTTTTTAACATTTAAAATGTAAATTTGCAATTTTGGTTTAGCAAGTAATTGTTCGATTGATTGGTTGAGGTTTTGGTGCTTAAAAGGAAATAGCTAGACTTAGGGTTTCTATTCAGGAAACTTGGAATTATAATCCTACAGATGCCTAATGAGTTGCATGCATTATAATATAAAGCTCAACTGTCTATTCAACAAGTCCATCAGCTATCGTATGTTTGAACTCGTCTACTCACTAGATATAATGACCCAAAGAAATGTGTTCGATCAATAGCAGTGTCGATCGATAATCCTATAGGGATATCGATCGATACACCTTTCGCTCTGTCGATCGATTATCCAAATGAATATCGATCGACGCGCTTCTAGTTAAGCTTTATGCGCGGGTTGAATAAAGCTTACTAAGCTCACTAGATCAGCTCTTGCCCTACTCTAAGCAAGAAACTTAGCTCAGTTAGAATGTTTTCAGGATGAGAATGAAGCTCTCGCTAATATCTATCAATCCTATGGCAAGTTCTAGGTAGCTAATCTATAAACATGCATTAATGAATAATCCTAATGAAAATACTACAACTCAGCAATCTATATTTGGGGCTAATCCCCCATAACCTATTTAAACCCTAAATCTATTAATGGAACTACTCAGACATGGCCAAGAAATTCATGAAAGCAATTAGGTTAGAAAACTTCGTAGAATAGTAAAATAGATATTAATGGAGTTCCAATCACAAAATATAACTGTGGATCTTCTCTCCAATCTATCACAATCCTAAAACCTTTTGCTGAAAGTAATTAAACTAAAAACAAAGAAAATCACACTTTGCCTCTAACATGGTGGCAAAGCTTATATAATTAGGTTAAAACTCGACAGGGGTAATCTTGTAAATTGGTGAAGACTTGGGCATCAAGTTGGCTGTGACCAAACAGGCTTTCTGCGCGCTTCGCTGTCGATCGATGTTCAAGAGTGAACATCGATCGATATTCCTCCTCCAATATCGACCGATGGTCGAGCTCGATGGTCATCTCGGGTGCTTGCTCCAAATATCTCCAAAATGCTCCAAAATCATCAATTATCTCCAAATCACTCCTGATCTTATAAATATAACAAATAGACTCTATAATATAATAATAAATAGTAAAAACACTTATAAACCATGGACGAAAATAGATCAAATCCATGGTCTATCAACTCCCCCAAACTTACCATTTTGCTTGTCCTCAAGAAAAACAAACAGGCAGTCTCTCTGAAAGAGGTTTGAAAACAGCAGGGACTCACATGATTTAAAATTAGAATCATCACCTCTACAATATTACAATCCACATCAAAGAGGTCCTAATCACAAAAGCACTTCATACCATATCCTAGCTTAGCAACCAAATTCATCAAGCCAACAACTTAGCAATTCTTGTCTGACATTCCCCTCTACCAACCTCATTTCTTAGCATAAATAAAAGTGTAGGCTTTGCCTTGGGAGTATCGATCACAGGATGCAAGGAATTTCAAACAAGTATCTGGACCTACAGGTAAACATTAGTTTATATCCTCTCTCTCTACTAATTTCTCTCCTAGTCAAAGTCTGCTTATATTTGCAAGATCATTGACCAAGATTGGACAGGCTTCCATGAATCAAGTCTTAATGGTGATTGCCACCAAGTCCTGTTCACTTCTTTTTGACCTATATCGTAGGATTATTTGTGAAGCAAGCCTTAATGGTTGTAGCCACCAAGTCTTGTTCTAATCCTTTACTTATAGAATTCATATGAAGCAAGCTTTAATGGTTGTAGCCACCAAGTCATGTTCGAATTCCTTCCTAAATAAATTTCTAATATATAAGTAATAATAGTTTTTATATATATATATATTTCGAAAATAGAGAGAGAGAGAGAGAGTGATAAATCTATCTACACAAGGTTTTACCTTCCAAACTTGTTTGAAGAATCTGATCCCATGTATACCAAGCCCCAAGACAAGCAGTTGTGTCAAGTTTAGTGTTGGAGGTCAGCTTTGGTTCCTTCAAACAATCTCAGCAAGTGTAACATAGTTGACAGGTTGATCCACTTTAGTATCTTTAGTACTATCTGCAATCAGTAAGTCTGCAATCAGTAAGTCTACAATGGTGATAAAGAGTGGTTAGATAACAAGCAAAAATCTAATAAGTTCATTATCCCATTCTTGACTCAATAAAAACTTTATGTTTGAAAATATATTTTTATAATTCATAAATAAACTAATATCAGTAAACCTCCCCCAGACTTAAACTACACTATCCCCAGTGTAAATTCAGTCGGAGTTATGGTGATAATAAATCATAAGTGCTCAATGTAACGAGTTAGAACGATATACCAGACCGGAATGGATGTCGACCGATGTAAGGATGTTGATATCGGTCGATGCAGGTGTTGTCCTGGCGATCGATGTCAACAGTGTCTCATCGGTCGATACTAAGGGCAATCGTCTACTCGTATCTGTTTTTATTCTTTTTTTTTATAACCTGCAATAAAGAAAAGCCAACATAAATAATAAATTAATAAAAACAAAATAAATATTACCTAATAGTGGGTTGCCTCCCACTCAGCGCTTTGTTATAGTCATTTAGCTTGACTTTGGAGGTGATTGGGCTAGTGATGTTGAAAGTTGGCACTTGTTGGGAAACAAGTCTCCATATCTTCCTTGCGCTTGTTGAACCATGTAACGGTGAAGTCTCTCATTGATTCATCTCCTCTGCGCCATTTGTCCTTCGTTATTGTAGTTGCATCTTCTATCTTCTGCAATCTATCTCCAAGACTCTCCAGATTGAACTGATGTCTCATAAGTCTGGCGTACGTGTCAGCTGAGATCTCCTCTCCATGGTTGTGTGTATCAGACATGTCGGATGTTATCTTTTGAACTAGCCTCCCTCGGTTTGAAGCTTTGTCGACCGATATATGTTGATGAATATTGGTCGATTTCTTTTTGCGTCTGTTTATCGATGGTGATGCTTCTGGTCGACTGGAAATGTAACTCTGAATCTCCACCAATTTTCCTTGAATAGTTTCTATCTTTGAGGTCAAAGCACTAATGCTAAGATCCATTGGGAAGTAAATGTCATCACATCTCCCATCAAGCCTCTCTTCTCTAGATTCCAGAACTCTGTAGATCCCTTCTACTATCTGATCTATCTCTGCCCTGGTGTGAAAATCTGGTTGAGACTTTATCGAATGTGGGTCTGGTGGATTGTCGTCGACCGATGCTGGTATGCGGTTGTCGATCGATGTGCGTAAGCGACTGTCGATCGATGTGTGTAAACGACTGTCGATCTCATGAGCGTAAGCGACTATCGATCGATGTAGGTCGAGCAACGTCGGTCGCGCTCTGAATTCTGGCTATGTCTTGCTTCATCTCCTCCATGGAATTTGTCAGCCAGCTGATACTATCATTCAGTGGATAGTAGACACCATCAAGTTTCATCTGGAAGGCTTCTTTGTTCTTCTCGTGTTCTCCACAGACTCCATAGAATATCTCATTCATCTCGTCCTTGGTGTAGATCTCTGGTACCAGCTTGGTTTGTGTGAATGAGCTAGCATGTTTAGGAAGACATATGTAGCTTGGCTCATCTCTTGAAGCTCTTTCCAGAAGTCTTCTGATATCTCTGTTGTGAACACGAATGGTGTGTCCATCTAGATCTCTGGCGTATCCCTGATCATCTCTGTAGATTTCATACTCATCCTTCTCTTCTCAGTAGAATCTCCTGGTACCCAAAAGATCGAAAGCTCTTCTGCCGAATTCTGGCCTTCGGTCGGCCGATGTTGGGAAGTCAATATCGATCGATGGTTGAGTTGGATGTCGAGTCCTTTGTTTGAAGCTTTTTCCTATGCCGCTAGCTGTGTCATAGGACTCTTTCTCTTGGTGTTCTAGAATGTTGCGTTGATGTATGAATAGTTTGTTTGCTCCATTAGCTATCTGAAGGATGTCTGTGATGTCTTCTCGAGATACGTGCAGTGTACGTCCATCAATTCCTCTTGCGTAGCCATCTGGGTCCTTGAAAATATCAAATTTGTCTGGAGTTAGATACTGGTTATCAGATTTATCTTTTTCGCTTACAGTGGTTTTTGGTTTTGGACATATGTCGATCGATGCTGTATTGTTGATGTCGATCGATTGTGAATGATTGGTGTCGATCGATGGACGGCTCTCCCCGTCAACGGATGGCTGAAACGTGTTCTTTCCCAAGCAGCTACTGCTCGATTCTGATCTGTTTCATCGCGTTTTTGCATGTTGAGAGGCTCTCCGTATGTGAAACCCTCATTAAGTTCAGCTTGATGTCCAAGACATGGAAATCTACTAGAACTAGGGCATTACCAATCTGCACCTCTAGGTCTCTCACAATTTCTCCTGAGTTCCTCTGGGAACAATCCACAAAAGTGAATAATTCCTGTGAAGGCTCCACTTGCAGACCCAGATGGTCTGCCATAACCCTAGGTAGGATGCTGACTGATGCTCCTGTGTCGTACAAGGCATATGGGAATTCAATACCCTTCACCGTGCAAGGTATTGCAAATTGCCCAGGATCACTCTTCTTCTTCAATGTAATCATCATCCTCATCTTTTCTCTAGCTTCACAGAACATTCTCCTGATGTCTTCTTCTGTCTCTCTAGTTTCTCTGAAGAACATCCACAATCTATGGGTATAATAAGCTTCATTGAATGGCTTATCTAGAGGAATCCTGAAGACTGTTTTCCGGAAACTTTCCTTTTCCTTTTCATTAGCCCCCTCTTCAGATGTTTTGCCACTTTTTCCTTTCTTTTCCTTAGGGTTCTTCCCTTAGGAACCCTATCAACTTCCATATGATCCACTCCATCATCTGAAGGTGTCCTGATGGTCTCCGGTGGGTTTTCTGAAGGTTTGGCTTTGGGCCTGAGTGCATTAAGACATGCAACATCTACCTTTGGCATCTGCACTCGGTATGTAATAGGTGCTTATCGATCGATAGGCGCTTGAGGTTGTTGATCGATGACGGTCTCCTGATGTCGATCGATGGTGGGTTCAGAATGTCGATCGATGTTTACGTAGACAGGACTGGGCGGATGTGGGTGTTTTGCTGCGAACTCCTCGTGAGTCATGATCCTCACGGCTTTGCAAGATGCGGTTGATTCCGTAGGTGTTGTCGACCGATGTCCAGGAGAGAACGTCGATCGATTTTGGATGACCTCTGTCGATCGATGTTCGTGGCTTGGCGTCGATCGACACCAATGTGATCCGCCAAAACTCATCCGACTTTCTACTTCGAAATCTCCTTCTTGCAGCTTCTCTTCCTTCACCACTTGCCAGAAATCATCCTCAATGATGGCATTCACGTGGTGTCTCATCACATCATCTTCTACCCCTTTTGTTAAGGCTCCCTGCCTCTTAACAGCTTCTCCTGTCTGAACAACCTGCATCTCTAGCTTCTTCACATGAGTGCTCAAAGTTTCAAACTTTGTGTTCAGGTTGGTGTAGACAGAATCAATCTTCCCATTGAAGTCCACCGTCATGCGCTGCTGTCCCTCTAGGACTATATCAAGCATCTCCTCAATCTTGCTCTCTTGAGTTGGCGGTGGTGGCTTCTGCTAGTAGGAGCTTCCATAACCCTTGTTGTTGCTGTAGTTGTTGATGTAGTTATTGCTGAAGGGTTTCTGGTGCTGCAAACTCTAGTTGAAGTTAGCCCTATTTCTCTAGGAGTTTCTGTTTCCTACCTGGTTCCCCGAACCTTGGAATCCAGTTCCACTGATAAAGTTCAAATCTGCTTCCTCTGCTCTACCCTCTGTGCCTACAGCCTTTGCTTCTTCAAACAAGCAGACCTGCTTCTTGAGAAGCCTGTGAACACTGTCCAGCTTTGCCTTCACCTCATCCATCTGATCATTCTCAAGGATGGTGGCAGATTTCTTCCTTTCAAAGACAGTGTTCTTGGTACTGCTGCTAGATGCTAGGTTCTCAATATCCTTCACTGCCTCCTCTGGATTCATGGTGTTGAAGTTCCCATTACTGGAAGCATCAAGAGCCATCTGGTACTGCACCGCGATGCCTCTGTAGAAAGTACTGAGCAATTGTACTTCATTGAATCCATGGTGTGGACAGTGTCTCTGATAAGACTTGAATCTAATCCAGGAGCTTTTGAATAACTCTGCAGGCTCCTGAGTTAATGTATCAATCTTTCTCCTCAAGTCTTCAGCACGTGCTTCATCGAAGAAATTGCATAAGAATGCATTCTTGATGGCACCCCAAGATGTTAGACATCCTGGTGGTAACTGCTTAAGCCAATGCGAAGCATCTCCAACAAGTGAGTACTTGAAGAGCTTGCATAGGAGGTAGTCTTCAGAGACTCCCTCGACTTCAAGAGCAGATATAAGATCCTCAAACCTCTCCAGATGGTCCATAGGATGCTCGTGGGATAACCCATAGTAGGGTGTCTTTCCCACGAGTGTGTAGTACTCTGGCTTCAACTCGAAATCCCTCTGAATAGTGGGAGGAAGAATGGCTGTTCGGTTGGTGTAGAACTGATCTGGACAGTTGTAGTCAGCCAACGTTCTGGTTCGAGCAGCCTCATCTACATTTAGAGTGGCTCCTGTAGCGTCAGTATCGGACTCAGGGATTGCAGCCCTCTAGGCATCTATCATCTGACCTGCTGCATTACGCAGATGACCCTCCTGGTCATGCATGTTTCCTCTGTCATCTCATACAAGTATCAAAGTAGCAACAATGTCTCGCGGCTCAGTATCGATCAATGTTCGGATTGAAGTATCGATCGATGTCTTATGGAAGACATCGGTCGACGGAAGATGAGTGTCTTCGTTCGATAGTGGTGAGCGAGTATCGGTCGACGGGACTAATGTCTGGGTCGATGGTGGTTGACAGAAATCAATCGATGAACAAATGGTGTTATCGATCGATGAGGAGCATGCTTCTTTGCGGATTGAACGCTCCAAGCTTGTAGGATCTGGTGAGAACAGTAGTTGAGTTTCCTTGTTGCTTCTAGTACTGCTGGGCATGTACCAGAAAATCCAAGAAAAAAAATTTATGTTAGAAAGTTAACAAAAATTAAATCAATAGGCGATCAAAGCTCACTCAAATTACCCTAAGGAGTGATTTATACTCTCTCAAATAAGAGGTCGAGTTGTAGTACTTAGGGATCAAATTCAGAGGGAGCTACGGAACCTAATGGACCTAATATGATTTGTTAAGTAGGAAGTTTTTTAAGATTTAAAATGTAAATTTGCTATTTTGTTTAAGCAAGTAATTGCTCGATTGCTTGGTTGAGGTTTTGGTGCTTAAAAGGAAATATCTAAACTTAGGGTTTCTATTTAGGAAACTTGGAATTATAATACTACAAATGCCTAATGAGTTGCATGCATGATAATGTTAAGCTCAACTGTCAATTCAACAAGTCCATCAGCTATCGCATGTTTGAACTCGTCTATTAACTTGATCAAATGACCCAAACAAATATGTTCAATCAATAGTAGTATCGATCGATAGTCCTATAACGATATCGATCGATACACATTTCGCTCTGTCGATCGATTATCCAATATGAATATCGCTCAGCTCTCGCCTTACTCTTAGCAATAAACTTAGCTCAGTTAGAATATTTTCAGGACGAGAATGAAGCTCTCGCTTTTATCTATCAATCCTAGGGTAAGCTCTAGGTAGTTAATCTAGAAACAGGCATTAATGAACAATCCTAATGACAAGTACCACAACTCAATAATCTATAATTGGGGCTAATCCCTCATAACCTATTTAAACCCTAAATCTAACAGTGGAACTACTCAGACATGGCCACGCAATTCATGAAAGCAATTAGGTTTGAAAACTTCATAGAATAGTGAAATAGATATTAATGGAGTTCCAATCACAAATTGTAACTTTGGATCTTCTCTCCAATCTATCACAATCCTAAAACATTTTTCTGAAAGTAATTAAACTAAAAACACAGAAAAGCACACTTGCCTCTAACATGGTGGCAAAGCTTATATAATTAGGTTAAAACTCGTCACGGGTAATCTTGTAAATTGGTGAAGACTTGGGCTTCAAGTTGGCTGTGACCAAACGGGCTTTCTGCGCTCTTCGCTGTCGATCGATGGTCGAGCCTGATGGTCATCTCGGGCGCTTGCTCCAAATATCTCCAAAATGCTCCAAAATCATCACTTATCTCCAAATCATTCCTGATCTTATAAATATAATAAATAGAATCTATAATATAATAATAGATAGTAAAAACACCTATAAACCATGGACGAAAATGAGTCAAATCCATGGTCTATCAATGGCGAGCGGAACTATCAAAGTCCAGCTTGCCATATGGCGAGCGGGATGATCCAGTCCGGCTTGCTATATGGCGAACGGGAAGGTCCAAGTCTGGCTCTCCATATGGAGAGCGGGATGATCGAAGTCTGGCTCGCCGTATGGCCAGTGGGACAAACCATACAGAGACAAGATCCCTTTTTTTGGTTCTCGACTGAACCATCTCTTATCTCGTCTCGATTGGAGTTATCGTTGAAGATTTACAATAAAAATCGCAAAGACTAGTTTCCTTGTATAAGTTTGAATCAATCGCATAAAATGGCAACTGTAAACTAAACACCATGGTTGCCTTCACTATACGTTTGGTTTAAGATATTTTGTAAAACCGACGTTTTACCAAAGGTGATTTCTTAAAAAAATCGTAAAAATGCCTAAAGTCGAAAAACTGCCCGAAAAGGTCTAAAACGCGACAAAAGCCCACTTACGATTTTAGCGAGAATAAGCCCAAGACTACTATGACGGTTTATCTATTATTTGCAGGATAAGATAAATGTCAGGTTTCCAAGGATAATTACGAATATCAGGAGAAATAGAATATTTCCGAGAAGAGATAAACTTGGGCCTGAGGGCAAAAGAAGAAAGGGCGACCTACCTCGAAGGGATATATAAGGGAAGCTGAAGCTAAGAGAGCCCGGATCCGAAAAGGGAGACCTAGGAGATTTTTTGTTAGCTTTAAGAGAGTTTAGAACTTAGGTGGCTAGACTAGCAAGTTCAATACTTAGAACATTTTTCCGCTTTGTTGTGCGATTCTCTACTGTTAACAATTTCCGGTTCATCTGATTTTCGGTGATACTCTGTATCTCAATTCATACTACTCAATAAAAAACCTCTGTGCAATTTACTATCAATATTTTGTTATCTCTTTCTTTTTCTTGCTCGTGTGTTCTCGCAGAGATCCATGACCTCTGGGAAATTTATGAAACCCTAAATTCCTAATTTAACGAAATTGATGATATGAATTTTGGTTCCCACAGTTTTACGCTAGAAGGAGTGGGGGTGGTTGGATTCTCTAACTCAAAGATCACCGAACGATCAAGCAACGATATGCCTAACCTAATGGGCGGCGACGTCATCTCCTTCAAGGAAAGAGCAACGGCCAACCAGATCAAACCTCGCAACGATCTCCTTGTCATCGAGCTGGTGATCAAAAATATTGATGTCGCAAGAATATTAGTCGACACCGGAAGCTCGACTGATATCATCTTCAAAAACACTCTCGAGAGAATTGAAATCAGTCTATATGAAATCGCGGAATACCCATGCCCACTAGTAAGACTCTCGGGAGAAGCTACTACGAATATTGGGTTGATTAACGTCGCAGTTAAGGCCAGGAGCATAACAAAATTCGTTGAATTCCTGGTCATCGACCGCCCCGTGTCACACAATCCGATCGTGGGCACTCCATGGATGAACTCCATGTAAGCAGTTCCGTCAACATACCATCTACGCCTCAAGTTCCCAACTCCTCTCGGAGTCAAAACAATCTGGGGTGATCCAAGGGTATTGCGAGTCTGTTTCGCTGCGGAGTTAAAATGAAAAAACTCAACGATCGAATTTTCTCCTAAGAAACAAAAGAAGTTTACTTCGGTCGAAGACGCCCCAGAAAAAGATTCAACAGAAATCTTTTGGCAATTGCGGAAGGCCGAGATTTTGGAAGAGAAGCGCGAACCAACTTGCGAACGCATGATCTCGGTGTGTCTCAAGGAAGCATTCTACGTACGCTGCATCGAAATCGGAGCTCATCTCAGCGAGCCTTTAAAGACGGAACCAATAGCATGCCTAAAAACAAATCTTCAAACATTTGCTTGGGCCGCAAAAGATATACCAGGGATTAACAAATCTTAAAATGATTGCATTGAATCCTCCTCTTCATCCATATTAGACCCTTTGATCACCTAGCCAAATGATTGAGATCATGTGCCCATCTGTGAGAATTCACCGTGTGTATGTGTGTGTGAATCAATGTGAGGGTTGGTGGAGAGAGCATGTTGGTTGAAAAGCATTGCATCTTGTGTAGAGACATAAGAGTATTTATAGGCCTGGAGAAGCTAGAGCACAATAAGAGAGTGTGTTCATGCTATTTGATATGTTTCTTTAGGATGTCAAGTTGAGTGCATTGAGTGTTTCTTTTGGCTAAGCTTCCATCTTTGTATCTCTCCTCCTTGTGTTTTGAAAATACTTGAGGACAAGTAAAGGACTAGTGTGGGGGAGTTGATATCTTGCATATTTACATGTTTTTAGACTCCATATCTTGTACATTTTGATCATATAGATTAGGAATTAGGCTTCTTTAGAGTCCATATTGCATGCATTGCCCTTATTAGGTGTTGGAGAGTGCTATGGAGTGATTGGAGATGTTTGGGAGCATTGTGATTCAAAAAGAAGTAGAAAATGATCATTGGGCGAGTAGAGGAGCTGGAGCGCCCTACTGGAGCGAGGTAAGCAACCCGCTCTAACCTGGAGCGACCTCTCGCAGCGAGGTAGCATACCCGCTCCGAACTCAACCTCTCATCGACGACTTTCGAGATCCGGAGCGACCTCTCGGAGCGAGGTGAGGCACCCGCTCTGGAAGCAGAGTGACCTGGTGGAGCGACTTCATCAACCCGCACGCGTTTCTCTTCTTCTGATCGAAAATTTATGTTTTATTTGGGCCTTTCAGGTTGTTGACTGAGTCCACTAGGTTTTAGAAGTCATATAAATACTCTTTAAACCCAATGTTAGTATAATATCTTCTTTTCTCTCTAAGAACACATAAACCTCTTTAAAGAAAATTTGGATCTTGAATCATTTTCCATCTATATTCTTTGTGTTTGTGTGATTATCTTGCTCTCTAATCATGTTTAACCTTGAATTATCCATGGTTTTGGGGTTATTCATGTCTGTTAGTGAGTAGACTAATCTTGGATTCATGGGTTAGGGTGATTAAGGGTGATTAGAGAAGATCTAGGGTGTTTAGTGTTAGATTTACTTGTTTTCATTCTTGTTGAGGGTTCTCAATGCTATTTTAGTCTTGATCATACTAAAATAGATCTCTAGGCATTTCATGCCCACAAGGTGTATGATGAAATGCTTGAACCAACTCTTCAATGCTTTTAGCTTGCTTTACCTAAGAGATTAGATGCTTGAGTTGCTGTACCAAAAGAACACTCATCTAGAGATAGAGCTTGTTTAGCTTAGTGTCTAGGCATAAGGAAAGTGTTTGATTGATAGCTTGCCACTTCTAGATTGGATCTGTATCACCCAAGATTAAATCCCTAGCCCCATGAGTCCTCTTGCTTCATACTGAGAAAGAAAGATCATTACTTTATTGCATTAGCTTATTAGTTCTTAGTTCATACAATCTTTAAAACCGGATTGCACTTAGCTTAAGCATGAACTTGCATTCCCTTTGCTTTAGAATCACCTAGGATTTGATAAGGAGCCTTGAAAACTCCTAACATCCGGCTCTTTGCCACGTTCTGGGTCCTTTCGGGCCGTTTTTACCGACTTCAGCGTTTTTACAATTTTATAAAAATAGCGCTTTCGAAACGACGTCAATTTCGAAGAACATAAAAAAATTCCTCGTATAGCGTAGGAAATCCTAGGTGTTCAGCTAACCTTTTCCGTTTATACGATCAATCCGATTGTTATTCGAGAAAACGAGTTCTTACAGTTTTTAAATCGTAAAGTTCCTAAGATACCTCCGACCAAGCTGAAACAAGAGCGAGTTTGATACAATCTCGGGAGAGGAGTTACTAGGATGAGGTGAAGACGGATCCTGAGGAGATCGATGCGTACTGGGCGGCTAGGGGTGAAGTGAAACCTCCCGTTCCTAGGCTTTGGGTTCCTTCTCCTTTTAAGACCAACCATGTGGCTGGCTGTCTGAGCAAAAGTTGTCCGAATGGGCCTCCGGCCATTAGACGTTTCTGCAGAGTTCCCGATTCAGTCGAGTTTCGCCTCCCAGAGGCTGGGGAAGTTGCGTGTGATCCGCCCGAAGGCTATTTTACGTGCTACGAGGCGTACTTGATACAGTGTTATCTATGGTTTCCTATCCCAAAGCTCATCGTACATCTTCTCAACCATTTTAACTTGTCGATCAGCCAAGTTAATCCATGCGGTTTGCAGCACCTTATTGGAATCTTGGTGCTGAGTTATGAACCGGGAATCACCCTCGATGCTGATCATCTCGAAGATTCGGTTGAGCCCCGATTGTCTTCTTCGCTCATAGTCCAACTGACGCCTCGTCCAAGCATGGCGATCATCTTACGGTTCGCATCAAAATACCATTATTGGAAGGAGCAGTTTTTCTTTGTTCGTGTTAGTGATGCCACCGTGGAAGCGGGCGCCATCCCCGTCTTTAGGACTATATGGGGGCAAAGAGGTATTCTTGATTCCGAACGTTTCCTGTCTTTGGTTTTGAAGACGTTTGATCTTTACTCATTAGGATTTTTATTTTTTTTACAGTGTCCACCACTCTTTATCGGGTTCCCGAGGGTTTGCTCACCGTCTGAGAGTTATTACGTGGACGTCCATGCTTTTGGGCAAACTTCACCCCGAGGTGGGTTCGCCGTGCTGTTCTGCTCCATCGTTCACGGTTTCAGCCGGACCTGCCGATCGAAGAAGGGTCGGAGTCAAACACGGATGGGTTTATTCCGTACGTGCCTCGGATGAAGAAAGCTAGTTCGAAACCTTGCAAGGATAAACAACCTATGGTGGACGGAGATGTGGTAGACGGGCAGCTCTCTCCTGACAACGTACTCAAAGACTATCCCGACAGTCAAGCCGGTGGAAGCGGTAGCGAGCAATTTAATCTCGAAGATTTGTTCGAACTCGACTTTCCTCCGACCGAAGGTGGACCCAGCGAAGTGTTAGAGTTTGCCAAGGCGGCGAGAATGGTCAATGGGGTAGGTTCTCATTTTTGAACATTCTCAGATTTTTGTTTTGGCCGACGCTTCCTTGACTTTGAGAAGTTTTGCATGGCCTTCTTATGATAAACCGAGCCCTCGACACGAGCAAGCAAGAGGCTGATATGGCTCGATTCAAGGCCGAGGTGGTTGATAAAGAGATTGCCCGTCTGAAGGATAAGTTGGAAAGTTCTCGTCATCGTGAACGAGAGTCGTTTGAGAAGGAGGTCAACCATGCCTATAGGCGAGGGAAGAGAGAGGTGGTCGAGGTTATGAAGAAACGTCGTGATAAATTTTCGCAAAAGTTTGGAGAGTTCAAGGAGCATTACAAGGCACTCGCAGATTATCGTGAGTGTCGTGGAACCGTGGGTGGTTTGTATCTTACGCAACTTCCTGACTACTTGTATGATGGCGAGTATGCGAGGCAGACCATGCGTTTGGCCGAGAAAGATAAAAACTTTGCAATATCTGAGATCGAGGAAAAGATTTGGGAGCAATGGGATCTGGTTTCCGTATCTCCTGATACGGTGGAGGCCGAGACAGGAGACCTTGGTGAGACGGGTGAGGTAAACCAGCCGGTGGCTCCGCTTGATGTCAACGACTACTTGAATCGGAAGGTCGATGAGTGGGAACTTCGACCTTGGCGATTGATTGTTAGGTTTGCTGTGAGTCGTTCGGGAGAGTGTTCCATTGACTTTCTAATTTGTTTCTGTTATTTGTTTGCTTGCTGGCCCAGTATGGCCGTGTTGTTGTTTTTTTTTTATGTAATGGGATTGGCCATGTGTGGCTTTGAATCCCTGGCTTTCGTATTTGGACCATGCTTTTATAAAAAAGGAGGTTTTTAAGAATGTTTAGATTTTTGCTAAGTGTTAGGGGAAGGATCTGAGTTGTCATCTCGTCCTTTGCCTCTTTTTGTGGATCGTCAAACTCGTTGCTCATTAAAGCTTTGAGAGCGTTTTTGGTATAGACGAAGAGACATGCTTTCAGGATCTCGTATCTTTTTGATATCATGCCTTGAGACGTTAGAGACCAGTGTGATGGGTTTAGGGTAAGACATAGGTTTACTTTCGGTTAAAGGCTTTTGCGATGACTTATCGGCTTTCGTTTTGCCTGTTGCGATTTTAACCTGAATCCATTCCGCTTTAAAGTCCGCGATATGTTCTCGTCTAATTTGACTTGTATTGTAGGAATCGAGCATCTCTTCGGGGATTATTTTTAAGTCTCCTGAAAGTGCTGACAAAAATTTCAGATTTCTTTTATAGCGCGCTATTTTATCCTGGTCGGATGTAAGAGGACCTATCCTTAGGATAAGTCTAAATGCGTTTGCTTAGGATGGATAAAGTTCTTGGCGGGTCCAATCGACAAGCGTTTGCAATTTTCAGTCACGAACGGACTGGGAGCGTGTTCTTGAAGATATAGGCGACGTCTTGCTTATATATTTTTTTGAAAACACACTTTATGTTAGTAACGTATCTGAGATCGGGGTCTCGCATTCTGGTCGAGGGTCAGAATTGACGGTACGACCGAGATATGGTCTCGAAGGAGTCTTTAGTGGTCGGTGGAATCTGTTGATTTCGGCGATACTTTTGGTCGTTGTGACGATTTTGATCTTTGTTGGGTTAGTAAGTGAGTGTAGAGTCGATCCGTTTTGAGGTATGACGATTTTTTCGCGATTACGTTTTTTGGTTTCGTTCAATAATCATTTTTCTCGTATACGGATGTTTTCCGAAAGTATAACAAGATGTTCTTCCGAAATAAGAGAGATGTTAACGAAGTTTTTTATTGCCGAAAGAGTTTCAAAAAATTTGAGTACAAGGTAAGTATTTTTAGAATGCGGGAATATATGAGTATTCGTATATGCACCCACTCCCCCCCCTTTTTGGAGAGGGGGATAGCTGAACCCGTCTTTTGATGAGCTGTCTACCTACCCCTTTTGGGGATCAAGCAATCTCCTAGTTATGTTTGTTGTGCGAGTGTGTTTACTTGACTACTGCGTCAGTCGCCTTAATTGCAGGACCGACGTCTTTTACCAGGTTTGTTTTCTCCGGTTGGGTAGAAGCGTTAGGCTTTGAAACTGGTTGCTCCTTGTCCGTTGCTTGAGTTGACGATTCCAGATCGTCTTTTTGAAAGCATTTTCAGTTGATGTCTGAGCTAGCTTTGCTCGTTTGGGCTTTACCATTGCGATGGTCGTGATTTGCCGTAGCTTGTGTTCGGCCAGGAAGCAGCGTCTCGACTGTGACTGGGATCCCCAGATTGCGGTGATTCCGTTATGAGTCGGGAATTTGATGCCTAGGTAATAAGTCGACGAGACTGCTTTCATAGCTTTTAGCCAAGGCGTTCCCATGATGACGTTATAGATGGTCGGGTGATCAATGACTGTGAAATCGACGATCTTCGTGACTTCTTTCGCCGCGACGGACAGTTTGATCGATCCCAGAGTCATAGATTTTGTGCCCTCGAAACTGGTTAGCGGCTTGGGGGATGGTACGACTTCTCCTAACTCGACGTTCATCCTTTTAAGGGTATCGCGGAAGATGACTGTGGGAACCGAAATTCGCACCGTCAATTTTCGTTTAATTTAGGAAAGTCAAGAAACCCTAACTTTCCCAGAGGTCCCGAATTCTCTGCGAGAGCCAACAACAAGTAACCAAATATATGTGGAAAATATGTAAAGACAATAAAGCGAGTTTAGAAAGAGTTGATCTTATTTCAAATACGCGTAAGAGCGTTGCGATCATTGCAAAAGATTAGAAAAGCTTCGGCCGAAAGAACTGTCAGCGAGTTCCCTAGTTCTAACGACCAAAAACCTTAAACCTAGTTGAGTCGCAGCTCGATAACAACAAACGAAAAATATATGAAAAAAGGTTTTGATTTGATTTCGGACTGAACCTTATGAAAGGCTGCCTACGTACCCCTTTCGATGATCAAGCCAAACGTAGTTCAAGAGTGAACCAAGAGATCGAACTGCTTGTGCGTGTTCGGCTTGTAATCGGGTGCCATTCATAGAAACAGAGCATGTCGAAAATAATACCTAAAAGTTTCTAACTGCAGTGAGTTCTAAGTCTAAATGAATTGTCTACCTCTTCAAACTCGACGTCCTTATATACTCCTCCTAGATGCGGTTTGCTCATTCCTAGAGAAGGTCATGGTTCTAACGAGACGGTCGTGTTGTCGATCCAGCTTGGCCATCCGCTGATCTGGACTCGTCCAGCTCGGCGGATGGCCGAGCTGGTCGCGTGTTCGATCCAGCTCGGCCATCCGCCGAACAGGACTGGTCCAACTCGGCGGATGGCCGAGCTGGTCGCTTGATCTCAAAGACTTGGAAATCAACTGGAACTAGGGCATTACCAATCTGCACCTCTAGGTCTCTCACAATCCCTCCTGAATTTCTCTGAGAACAATCCACAAAAGTGAATAATATCTCAGAAGGCTCCACCTGCAGACCCAGATGATCTGCCATAACCCTAGGTAAGATGCTGACTGATGCTTCTGTGTCGCACAAGGCATGTGGGAACTCAATGCCCTTCACCGTGCAAGGTACTGTAAATTGCCCAGGATCACTCTTCTTCTTCAATGTAATCTTTTTCCTCATCTGTTCTCTAGCTTCACATAACATTATCCTAATGTCTTCTTCTGTCTCTTTAATTTCTCTGAAGAACATCCACAATCTGTGGGTAAAATAAGATTCATCGAATGGCTTATCTAGAAGAATCCTGAAGACTCTTTTTTGGAAACTTTCCTTTTCCTTTTCATTAGTCCCCCTCTTCAGATGTTTCGCCACTTTTTCGTTTCTTCTTCTTAGGGTTCCTCCCATAGGAACCTTATCAACTTCCATAGGATCTGCTCCATCATCTGAAGGTGTCCTAACGGTCTCTGGCGGGTTTTCTGAAGGTTTGGGTTGGGCCTGTGTGCATTAAGGCGTTCAACATCTGTCTTTGGCATCTGCACTCAGTACGTAAGAGGTGCTCGTCGATCGATGGGTTATGAAGGTTGTCGATCGATGGGAGTCTCTTGATGTCAATCGATGACGGGGTCAGAATGTCGATCGATGTTTACGTAGACAGGACTGGGCGGATGTGATTGTTTTGCTGCAAACTCCTCGTGAGTCATGATCCTTACGGAATTGCAAGATGCGGTTGATTCCGTAGGTGTTGTCGATCGATGTCCAGGACAGGATGTCGATCAATTTTAAATGACCTCTGTCGACCGATGTTCATGGCTTGGCGTCGATTGACACAAATGTGATCCGCCGAAACTCATCAGATTTTCTACTTCGAAATCTCCTTCTTGCAGCTTCTCTTCCTTCACCACCTGTCAGAAATCATCCACAATGATGGCATTCACGTGTGTGTGTTTCATCTCATCATCTTCTACCCCTCTTGTCAAGGCTCCCTGCCTCTTAACAGCTTCTCCTGTCTGAACAACCTGCATCTCCAGTTTCTTCACATGAGTGCTCAAAGTCTCAAACTTTGTGTTCAGGTTGGTGTAGACAGAATCAATCTTCCCATTGAAGTCCCCGCATGCGCTGCTATCCCTTAAGAACTCTATCAAGCATCTCCTCAATCTTGCTCTCTTGAGTTGGCGGTGGTCGCTTCTAGTAGTATGAGCTTCCATAACCCATGTTGTTGTTGTAGTTGGTGCTGTAGTTGCTGCTGTAGGGTTTCTGGTGCTGTGAACTCTGGTTTATATTGCCCTATTTCCATAGGAGTTTCTGTTTCCACCCTTGTTTCCAGAACCTTGGAATCCAGTTCCACTTATGAAGTTCACATCTGCTTCCTCTGCTCTAACCTCTGTGCCTACAGCCTCTGCTTCTTCAACCAAGCAGACCTGCTTCCTGAGAAGCCTGTGAACACTGTCCAGCTTTGCTTTCACCTCATCCATCTGATCATTTCAAGGATGGTGGCAGATTTCTTCCTCTCAAAGTCAGTGTTCTTGGTGCTGCTGCTAGATGCTAGGTTCTCAATAACCTTCACTGCCTCCTCTGGATTCCTGGTGTTGAAGTTCCCGTTGCTGGAAGCATCAAGACCCATCTGGTACTGCACCGCGATGCCTCAGTAGAAAGTACTGAGCAGATGTACTTCATTGAATCCATGGTGTGGCAGTCTCTCTGGTAAGACTTGAATCTGATCCAAGAGCTTTTGAATGATTCTGCAGGCTCCTGAGTTAATGCAGCAATCTTGCTCCTCAAGTCTTTAGCACGCGCTTCATCAAAGAAGTTGCATAAGAATGCATTCTTGATGTCGCTCCAGGATGTTAGAGATCCTGGTGGTAGCTGCTTAAGCCAATGCGAAGCATCTCCTGCAAGTGAGTACTTGAAGAGCTTGCATAGGAGGTAGTCTTCAGAGACTTCCTCGACTTTAATAGCAGATATAAGATCCTCGAACCTCTCCAGATGGTCCATAGGATGCTCGTGGGATATCCCATAGTAGGGTGTCTGTCCCACTAGTGTGTAGTACTACGTCTTCAACTTGAAATCCCTCTGAATAGTTGGAGGTCGAATGGCTGATCTGTTTGGTGTAGAACTGATCTGGACGGTTGTACCCAGCCAATATTCTGGGTCGAGCGTCCTCATCTACAGGTAGAGTAGCGCATGTAGAATCAATATCGGACTCAGTGATAACAGCCCCCTGAGCATCTATCCTCAGACCTGTTCCATTACGCAGATGACCTTTTGGTCATGCAGGTCTCCTCTCTCATCACGTACAAGAATCAAAGTTGCAATCATGTCTCGCGGCTCTGTATCGATCGATGTTCGGACTGAAGTATCGAACGATGTCGGATGGACGATGTCGATCAACGGGAGATGAGTGTCTTCGGTCGACGGTGGTTAGCGAGTATCGGTCGACGGGACTAGTGCCTGGTCGACGGGACTTGTGCCTGGTCGACGGTGGTTGACGAAAATTGAGCGACAAACAAGCGTTGTTGTCGATCGATGAGGAGCGCGCTTATTTGCGGATTGAACACTCCAAGCTTGCAGGATCTGGTGAGAATAGAAGTCGAGTTTCCTTGTTGCTCTGGTACTGCTGGGAATGTACCTGAAAATCCAAGAAAGAATTCTATGTCAGAAACTTAACAAAATTAAATCTAATAGGTGATGAAAGCTCCCCGGCAACGGCGCCAAATTAGATTCACTCAAATTACCCTAAAGAGTGAATTTACTCTCTCAAATAAGAGGTTCAACTGCAGTACTTAGGGATCGAATCCACAAGGAGCTAGGGAACCTAATAAATCTAATGGGATTTGTTAAATAGGATGGTTTAATGATTAAAATGTAAAATTGCAGTTTTGTTGAGCAAGTAATTGCTCGATTGATTGGTTGAAGTTTTGGTGCTTATAAGGAAATAGCTAGACTTAGGGGTTTATTCAGGAAACTTGGAATTATAATCCTACAGATGCCTAATGAGTTGCATGCATGATAATGTAGAGCTCAACCACTAAACAATAAGTCAATCAGCTCTCGCGTTTCTGGACTTGTCTATTAACTAGATCTAATAACCCAAACAAGAGTGTTCGATCAATAGCAACTGTCGATCGATTATCCTATAGGGATATCGATCGATACACCTTTCACTCCGTCGATCGATTATCCAGTATGGATATCGGTCGACGCGCTTCTAGTTAAGCTTTATGCGCGGGTTGAATGATGCTCACTAAGCCACTAGATCAGCTCTCGCCTTACTCTAGCAAGAATCTTAGCTCAATTAGAATGGTTTCATGATGAGAATGAAGCTATCGCTTAAATGTAACAATCCTAGGGCAAGTTCTAGGTAGCTAATCTAGAATCATGCATTAATGACAATCCTAATGATTATTATCACAACTCAGCAATCTATAGTTGGAGCTAATTGATATCACTCAAATTACCCTAAAGAGTGAATTTACTCTCTCAAATAAGAGGTTCAATTGCAAGTACAGTACTTAGGGATCGAATCCACAAGAAGCTAGGGAACCTAATGAATCTAATATGATTTGTTAAGTAGGATGTTTTAAGATTTAAAATGTAAATTTGCAGTTTTGTTGAGCAAGTAATTGCTCGATTGATTGGTTGAGGTTTTGGTGCTTAAAAGGAAATAGCTAGACATAGGGTTTTTATTCAGGAAACTTGGGATTATAATCCTACAAGTGCCTAATGAGTTGCATGCATAATAATGTAAAGCTCAACTACGAAATCAACAAGCCAATCAGCTCTCTCATGTCTTAACTTGTCTATTAACTAGATCTAATGACCCTAACAAATGTGTTCGATCAATAGCAGTGTCGATCGATGATCCTATAGGGATATCGATCGATACACCTTTCACTCCGTTGATTGATTATCCAGAATGGATATCGATCGATGCGTTTCTAGTTAAGCTTTATGCACGGGTTGAATGATGCTTACTAGGCTCACTAGATCAGCTATCGCCTTACTCTTAGCAAGAAACTTAGCCCAGTTAGAATATTTTCAAGATGAGAATGAAGCTATCGCTTTTAT
This sequence comes from Brassica napus, assembly GCF_020379485.1. Lineage (NCBI taxonomy): Eukaryota > Viridiplantae > Streptophyta > Magnoliopsida > Brassicales > Brassicaceae > Brassica > Brassica napus. Next base: position 25,856 of record NW_026014899.1, read on the forward strand.
CTATCAATCCAAGGGCGAGTTCTAGATAGCTAATCTAGAAACAGACATTAATGACAATCCTATTGACTATTATCACAACTCATCAATCTATAGTTGGGGCTAATCCCTCATCTTATTTAAACCCTAAAAACTAACAGTGGAACTACTTAGACATGGCAAAACAATTCATGAAGAAATTAGGTAAGAAAACTTCATTAGAATAGTAAATAGATATTAATGGAGTTCCAATCACAAATTATAACTTTGGATCTTCTCTCCAATCTATCAAAATCCTAAAAACCTTTTGCTGAAAAATAAAAACTAGAAACACAAGAAAGCACACTCTGCCTCTAACATGGTGACAAAGCTTATATAATTAGGTTAAAACTTGTCAGGGGTAATCTTGTAAATTGGTGAAGACTTGGGCTTCAAGTCGGCTGTGACCAAACGAGCTTTCTGCGCGCTTCGCTATCGATCGATGTTCTGATGTGAACATCGATCGATATTTGTTCCTCAATATCGACTGATGGTCGAGCTCGATGGTCATCTCGGGTGCTTGCTCCAAATATCTCCAAAATGCTCCAAAATCATCAGTTATCTCCAAATCAGTCCTGATCTTATAAATATAATAAATAGACTCTATAATATAATAATTAGTAGTAAAAACACCTATAAACCATGAGTGAAAGTGGGTCAAATCCATGGTCTATCAACTCCCCCAGACTTACCCATTTGCTTGTCCTCAAGCAAAACAAACATGCAGTCTTTCTGAAAGAAGTTTGAAAACAGCCGGAACTCACACAATTTTAAACTTAGAATCATCACCTCTACAATATTGCAATCCACATCTAAGAAGTGTGTAAAATCCATGGTCTATCAACACCCCCAGGCTTACTTTTGTTTGTCCTCAAGCAAAACATACTAGAGCAGTCTCTATGAAAGAGGTTTGAAAACAGCAGGGATTCTCATGATTTAAAACTTTAAATCATCCTCTACAATATTACAATCCACATCTAAAAAATCCTAATCACAAAGCACATTATACCATATTCTAGCTTAGCAACCAAATTAACCTAGCTAGCAACTTAGCAAATCTTGTCTGACATTCTCCTCTACCAACATCATTTCTTGGCATAAGTAAAAGTGCATGCTTTACCTTGGGAGTATCGATCAGATGATGCAAGAATTTTCAAACAAGGTAAACATTAGTTCCTATCCTCTCTCTCTCTCTACTAATTTTTCTCTTAGTCAAAGTCTGTTTATATTTGCAAGATCATTGACCAAGATTGGACAGGCTTCCATGAATCAAGCCTTAATGGTGGTTGTCACCAAGTCATGTTCACTTCATTTTGACTTATATCCTAGGATTATTTATGAAGCAAGCCTTAATGGTTGTAGCCACCAAGTCCTGTTCTAATCCTTTACCTATTGAATTCTTATGAAGCAAGCCTTAATGGTTGTAGCCACCAAGTCATGTTCGAATCCCTTCCTAATAAATCTCTAATAGATATGTGTATATAATATATATATATATATATATATATATAATAATTTTTTTTTTAATATCTATATTTCGAAAATAGAGAGAGAGAGGGTGATAAATCTATATACACAAGGCTTTACTTTCCAGACTTGTTTGAAGAATCCGATATCATGTATACCAAGCCCCAAGACAAGCAGTTGTGTCAGGTTTAGTGTTGGAGGTCAGCTTTGGTTCCTTCAAACAATCTAAGCAAGTGTAACATAGTTGACAGATTGATCCACTTTAGTATTAGTACTATCTACAATTAATAAGTTCTAGAATGGTGCTAAAGAGTGGTTAGATAACAAGCAAAATCTAGTAAGTTCATTATCCCTTTCTTAACTCAATAAAAACTTTATGTTCGAAAAATTTTTTTTTAAATTCATGTATAAAACTAATATCAGTAAACCTCTCCCCAGACTTAAACTACACTGTCCCCAGTGTAAATTCAGTCGGGGTTATGGTGATAATAAATCATAAGTACTCAATGTAACGAGTTAGAACGATATACCAGACCGGAATGGATGTCGACCGATGTAAAGCTGTTGATATCGGTCGATGCAGGTACTGCTCTGCCGATCGATGTCGATAGTGTCTCATCGGTCGATACTTTGGGCAATCGTCTACTAGGATCTATTTTTGTTTCTTTTTATTTTTATGACCTGCAATAATTAAAAACAACCATAAATAGTATATTAATAAAAACTAAAAAAAAGTACCTAATAGTGGGTTGTCTCCCACTCAGCGCTTTGATATAGTCATTTAGCTTGACTTTGGAGGTGATTGGGCTAGTGACGTTGAAACTGGCACTTGTTGGGAAACAAGTCTCCATATCTTCTTTGCGCTTGTTGAACCATGTACCAGTGAAGTCTCTCATTGCTTCATCTCCTCTGTGCCATTTGTCCTTCATTATTGTAGTTGCATCTTCTGTCTTCTGCAATCTATCTCCAAGACTCAAGAATGAACTGATGTTTCATAAGTCTGGCGTATGTGTCAGCTGAGATCTCCTCTCCATGGTTTTGTGTATCAGGCATGTCTGATGTCACCTTTTGTACTAGCCTCCCTCGGTTTGAAGCTTTGTCGACCGATGTCCGATGATGAATCTCGGTCGATTTGTTGTTGCGTCTGTCGATCGATGCTGATGTTTCTGGTCGACGGGCAATGTAACTCTGAATCACCACTAATTCCCCTTGAATAGCTTCTATCTTTGGAGTCAAAGCACTAATGCTAAGATCCATTGGGAAATAGAAGTCATCACATCTCCCATCAAGCCTCTCTTCTGTAGTTTCCAGAGCTCTGTAGATCCCTTCTACTAACTGATCTATCTCTCCCCTGGTGTGAAAATCTGGTTGAGACTTCATCGTATGTGAGTGTGGTGGGTTGTCGTCGACCGATGCTGGTAAGCGGTTATCGATCGATGCTGGTAGGAGACTGTCGATCGATGCTCGTTGATGTCTGTCGATCGATGTAGGTCGAGCAACGTCGGTCGTGCGCTGAATTTTGGCTATGTCTTGCTTCATCTCCTCCATGCAAGTAGTCAGCCAACTAATACAATCATTCAAAGGATAGTAGTCACCATCAAGTTTCATCTGGAAGGCTTCTTTGTTCTTCTCTTGTCTCCACAGACTCCATAGAACATCTCATTGATCTCATCCTTGGTGTAGATCTCTGGTGCTAGCTTTGTTTGTTTGGCTCATCTCTTGAAGCTCTTTCCAGAAGTCTTCTGATATCCTTGCTATGAACATGAATGGCGTGTCCATCTAGATCTCTGGCGTATTCCTGATCATCTCTGTAGATACCATACTCATCTTTTTCTTCCTAGTAGAATATCCTAGTACCGAAAAGATCACAGGCTCTTCCGCCAAATTATGGACGTCTGTCGACCGATGTTGGGACATCAACGTCGACCGATTGTTGAGTTGGATGGCGAGAATTTGTTTGAATCTTTTGTCTATGCCACCAGCTTTTTCATAGAACTCCTTTGTAAACTTCTGTTGGTGTTCTGGAATGTTGCGTTGATGCATGAACAGATTGTCTGCTCCATTGGCTGTCGGAAGGACTGTTGCGATATTTCTGAGATACGTGCAGTGTGCGTCCGTCTATTCCTTTT
>NW_026014900.1:0-47254 GCF_020379485.1 Brassica napus
GCTTCTTCGTCGTTCCAATCAACCCAGGATGAATCTCTTTGTAAGAAGCTTGATTTGGATACATAAAGTGGTGGAGAATCACCCTGAAGTTGAATAAATCTCATAGGAGTTGCATGAGAAGTTATCCCACTTTCAAATCAGGTGATTCCAGTTTCCCAGTTTGGGAATAGCACAGCTTCTTCGTCGTTCCAATCAAACCAGGATGAATCACTTTGTAAGAAGCTTGATTTGGATACATAAAGTGGTGGAGATCACCAGGAAGTTGAATAAATCTCATAGGAGTTGGCATGAAGAAGTTATCCCACTTTCAAATCAGGTGATTCCAGTTTCCCAGTTGGGATAGCACAGCTTCTTCGTCGTTCCAATCAAACCAGGATGAATCTCTTTGTAAGAAGCTTGATTTGGATACATAAAGTGGTGGAGAATCACCAGGAAGTTGAATAAATCTCATAGGAGTTGGCATGAAGAAGTTATCCCACTTTCAAATCAGGTGATTCCAGTTTCCCAGTTTGGGAATAGCACAGCTTCTTCGTCGTTCCAATCAAACCAGGATGAATCACTTTGTAAGAAGCTTGATTTGGATACATAAAGTGGTGGAGAATCACCAGGAAGTTGAATAAATCTCATAGGAGTTGGCATGAAGAAGTTATCCCACTTTCAAATCAGGTGATTCCAGTTTCCCAGTTTGGGAATAGCACAGCTTCTTCGTCGTTCCAATCAAACCAGGATGAATCTCTTTGTAAGAAGCTTGATTTGGATACATAAAGTGGTGGAGAATCACCAGGAAGTTGAATAAATCTCATAGGAGTTGGCATGAAGAAGTTATCCCACTTTCAAATCAGGTGATTCCAGTTTCCCAGTTGGGAATAGCACAGCTTCTTCGTCGTTCCAATCAAACCAGGATGAATCTCTTTGTAAGAAGCTTGATTTGGATACATAAAGTGGTGGAGAATCACCAGGAAGTTGAATAAATCTCATAGGAGTTGGCATGAAGAAGTTATCCCACTTTCAAATCAGGTGATTCCAGTTTCCCAGTTTGGGAATAGCACAGCTTCTTCGTCGTTCCAATCAAACCAGGATGAATCTCTTTGTAAAAGCTTGATTTGGATACATAAAGTGGTGGAGAATCACCAGGAAGTTGAATAAATCTCATAGGAGTTGGCATGAAGAAGTTATCCCACTTTCAAATCAGGTGATTCCAGTTTCCCAGTTTGGGAATAGCACAGCTTCTTCGTCGTTCCAATCAAACCAGGATGAATCTCTTTGTAAGAAGCTTGATTTGGATACATAAAGTGGTGGAGAATCACCAGGAAGTTGAATAAATCTCATAGGAGTTGGCATGAAGAAGTTATCCCACTTTCAAATCAGGTGATTCCAGTTTCCCAGTTTGGGAATAGCACAGCTTCTTCGTCGTTCCAATCAAACCAGGATGAATCTCTTTGTAAGAAGCTTGATTTGGATACATAAAGTGGTGGAGAATCACCAGGAAGTTGAATAAATCTCATAGGAGTTGGCATGAAGAAGTTATCCCACTTTCAAATCAGGTGATTCCAGTTTCCCAGTTTGGGAATAGCACAGCTTCTTCGTCGTTCCAATCAAACCAGGATGAATCACTTTGTAAGAAGCTTGATTTGGATACATAAAGTGGTGGAGAATCACCAGGAAGTTGAATAAATCTCATAGGAGTTGGCATGAAGAAGTTATCCCACTTTCAAATCAGGTGATTCCAGTTTCCCAGTTTGGGAATAGCACAGCTTCTTCGTCGTTCCAATCAAACCAGGATGAATCTCTTTGTAAGAAGCTTGATTTGGATACATAAAGTGGTGGAGAATCACCAGGAAGTTGAATAAATCTCATAGGAGTTGGCATGAAGAAGTTATCCCACTTTCAAATCAGGTGATTCCAGTTTCCCAGTTTGGGAATAGCACAGCTTCTTCGTCGTTCCAATCAAACCAGGATGAATCTCTTTGTAAGAAGCTTGATTTGGATACATAAAGTGGTGGAGAATCACCAGGAAGTTGAATAAATCTCATAGGAGTTGGCATGAAGAAGTTATCCCACTTTCAAATCAGGTGATTCCAGTTTCCCAGTTTGGGAATAGCACAGCTTCTTCGTCGTTCCAATCAAACCAGGATGAATCTCTTTGTAAGAAGCTTGATTTGGATACATAAAGTGGTGGAGAATCACCAGGAAGTTGAATAAATCTCATAGGAGTTGGCATGAAGAAGTTATCCCACTTTCAAATCAGGTGATTCCAGTTTCCCAGTTTGGGAATAGCACAGCTTCTTCGTCGTTCCAATCAAACCAGGATGAATCACTTTGTAAGAAGCTTGATTTGGATACATAAAGTGGTGGAGAATCACCAGGAAGTTGAATAAATCTCATAGGAGTTGGCATGAAGAAGTTATCCCACTTTCAAATCAGGTGATTCCAGTTTCCCAGTTTGGGAATAGCACAGCTTCTTCGTCGTTCCAATCAAACCAGGATGAATCTCTTTGTAAGAAGCTTGATTTGGATACATAAAGTGGTGGAGAATCACCAGGAAGTTGAATAAATCTCATAGGAGTTGGCATGAAGAAGTTATCCCACTTTCAAATCAGGTGATTCCAGTTTCCCAGTTTGGGAATAGCACAGCTTCTTCGTCGTTCCAATCAAACCAGGATGAATCTCTTTGTAAGAAGCTTGATTTGGATACATAAAGTGGTGGAGAATCACCAGGAAGTTGAATAAATCTCATAGGAGTTGGCATGAAGAAGTTATCCCACTTTCAAATCAGGTGATTCCAGTTTCCCAGTTTGGGAATAGCACAGCTTCTTCGTCGTTCCAATCAAACCAGGATGAATCACTTTGTAAGAAGCTTGATTTGGATACATAAAGTGGTGGAGAATCACCAGGAAGTTGAATAAATCTCATAGGAGTTGGCATGAAGAAGTTATCCCACTTTCAAATCAGGTGATTCCAGTTTCCCAGTTTGGGAATAGCACAGCTTCTTCGTCGTTCCAATCAAACCAGGATGAATCTCTTTGTAAGAAGCTTGATTTGGATACATAAAGTGGTGGAGAATCACCAGGAAGTTGAATAAATCTCATAGGAGTTGGCATGAAGAAGTTATCCCACTTTCAAATCAGGTGATTCCAGTTTCCCAGTTTGGGAATAGCACAGCTTCTTCGTCGTTCCAATCAAACCAGGATGAATCTCTTTGTAAGAAGCTTGATTTGGATACATAAAGTGGTGGAGAATCACCAGGAAGTTGAATAAATCTCATAGGAGTTGGCATGAAGAAGTTATCCCACTTTCAAATCAGGTGATTCCAGTTTCCCAGTTTGGGAATAGCACAGCTTCTTCGTCGTTCCAATCAAACCAGGATGAATCTCTTTGTAAGAAGCTTGATTTGGATACATAAAGTGGTGGAGAATCACCAGGAAGTTGAATAAATCTCATAGGAGTTGGCATGAAGAAGTTATCCCACTTTCAAATCAGGTGATTCCAGTTTCCCAGTTTGGGAATAGCACAGCTTCTTCGTCGTTCCAATCAAACCAGGATGAATCACTTTGTAAGAAGCTTGATTTGGATACATAAAGTGGTGGAGAATCACCAGGAAGTTGAATAAATCTCATAGGAGTTGGCATGAAGAAGTTATCCCACTTTCAAATCAGGTGATTCCAGTTTCCCAGTTTGGGAATAGCACAGCTTCTTCGTCGTTCCAATCAAACCAGGATGAATCTCTTTGTAAGAAGCTTGATTTGGATACATAAAGTGGTGGAGAATCACCAGGAAGTTGAATAAATCTCATAGGAGTTGGCATGAAGAAGTTATCCCACTTTCAAATCAGGTGATTCCAGTTTCCCAGTTTGGGAATAGCACAGCTTCTTCGTCGTTCCAATCAAACCAGGATGAATCTCTTTGTAAGAAGCTTGATTTGGATACATAAAGTGGTGGAGAATCACCAGGAAGTTGAATAAATCTCATAGGAGTTGGCATGAAGAAGTTATCCCACTTTCAAATCAGGTGATTCCAGTTTCCCAGTTTGGGAATAGCACAGCTTCTTCGTCGTTCCAATCAAACCAGGATGAATCTCTTTGTAAGAAGCTTGATTTGGATACATAAAGTGGTGGAGAATCACCAGGAAGTTGAATAAATCTCATAGGAGTTGGCATGAAGAAGTTATCCCACTTTCAAATCAGGTGATTCCAGTTTCCCAGTTTGGGAATAGCACAGCTTCTTCGTCGTTCCAATCAAACCAGGATGAATCTCTTTGTAAGAAGCTTGATTTGGATACATAAAGTGGTGGAGAATCACCAGGAAGTTGAATAAATCTCATAGGAGTTGGCATGAAGAAGTTATCCCACTTTCAAATCAGGTGATTCCAGTTTCCCAGTTTGGGAATAGCACAGCTTCTTCGTCGTTCCAATCAAACCAGGATGAATCTCTTTGTAAGAAGCTTGATTTGGATACATAAAGTGGTGGAGAATCACCAGGAAGTTGAATAAATCTCATAGGAGTTGGCATGAAGAAGTTATCCCACTTTCAAATCAGGTGATTCCAGTTTCCCAGTTTGGGAATAGCACAGCTTCTTCGTCGTTCCAATCAAACCAGGATGAATCTCTTTGTAAGAAGCTTGATTTGGATACATAAAGTGGTGGAGAATCACCAGGAAGTTGAATAAATCTCATAGGAGTTGGCATGAAGAAGTTATCCCACTTTCAAATCAGGTGATTCCAGTTTCCCAGTTTGGGAATAGCACAGCTTCTTCGTCGTTCCAATCAAACCAGGATGAATCACTTTGTAAGAAGCTTGATTTGGATACATAAAGTGGTGGAGAATCACCAGGAAGTTGAATAAATCTCATAGGAGTTGGCATGAAGAAGTTATCCCACTTTCAAATCAGGTGATTCCAGTTTCCCAGTTTGGGAATAGCACAGCTTCTTCGTCGTTCCAATCAAACCAGGATGAATCTCTTTGTAAGAAGCTTGATTTGGATACATAAAGTGGTGGAGAATCACCAGGAAGTTGAATAAATCTCATAGGAGTTGGCATGAAGAAGTTATCCCACTTTCAAATCAGGTGATTCCAGTTTCCCAGTTTGGGAATAGCACAGCTTCTTCGTCGTTCCAATCAAACCAGGATGAATCTCTTTGTAAGAAGCTTGATTTGGATACATAAAGTGGTGGAGAATCACCAGGAAGTTGAATAAATCTCATAGGAGTTGGCATGAAGAAGTTATCCCACTTTCAAATCAGGTGATTCCAGTTTCCCAGTTTGGGAATAGCACAGCTTCTTCGTCGTTCCAATCAAACCAGGATGAATCTCTTTGTAAGAAGCTTGATTTGGATACATAAAGTGGTGGAGAATCACCAGGAAGTTGAATAAATCTCATAGGAGTTGGCATGAAGAAGTTATCCCACTTTCAAATCAGGTGATTCCAGTTTCCCAGTTTGGGAATAGCACAGCTTCTTCGTCGTTCCAATCAAACCAGGATGAATCTCTTTGTAAGAAGCTTGATTTGGATACATAAAGTGGTGGAGAATCACCAGGAAGTTGAATAAATCTCATAGGAGTTGGCATGAAGAAGTTATCCCACTTTCAAATCAGGTGATTCCAGTTTCCCAGTTTGGGAATAGCACAGCTTCTTCGTCGTTCCAATCAAACCAGGATGAATCTCTTTGTAAGAAGCTTGATTTGGATACATAAAGTGGTGGAGAATCACCAGGAAGTTGAATAAATCTCATAGGAGTTGGCATGAAGAAGTTATCCCACTTTCAAATCAGGTGATTCCAGTTTCCCAGTTTGGGAATAGCACAGCTTCTTCGTCGTTCCAATCAAACCAGGATGAATCACTTTGTAAGAAGCTTGATTTGGATACATAAAGTGGTGGAGAATCACCAGGAAGTTGAATAAATCTCATAGGAGTTGGCATGAAGAAGTTATCCCACTTTCAAATCAGGTGATTCCAGTTTCCCAGTTTGGGAATAGCACAGCTTCTTCGTCGTTCCAATCAAACCAGGATGAATCTCTTTGTAAGAAGCTTGATTTGGATACATAAAGTGGTGGAGAATCACCAGGAAGTTGAATAAATCTCATAGGAGTTGGCATGAAGAAGTTATCCCACTTTCAAATCAGGTGATTCCAGTTTCCCAGTTTGGGAATAGCACAGCTTCTTCGTCGTTCCAATCAAACCAGGATGAATCTCTTTGTAAGAAGCTTGATTTGGATACATAAAGTGGTGGAGAATCACCAGGAAGTTGAATAAATCTCATAGGAGTTGGCATGAAGAAGTTATCCCACTTTCAAATCAGGTGATTCCAGTTTCCCAGTTTGGGAATAGCACAGCTTCTTCGTCGTTCCAATCAAACCAGGATGAATCTCTTTGTAAGAAGCTTGATTTGGATACAAAAGTGGTGGAGAATCACCAGGAAGTTGAATAAATCTCATAGGAGTTGGCATGAAGAAGTTATCCCACTTTCAAATCAGGTGATTCCAGTTTCCCAGTTTGGGAATAGCACAGCTTCTTCGTCGTTCCAATCAAACCAGGATGAATCACTTTGTAAGAAGCTTGATTTGGATACATAAAGTGGTGGAGAATCACCAGGAAGTTGAATAAATCTCATAGGAGTTGGCATGAAGAAGTTATCCCACTTTCAAATCAGGTGATTCCAGTTTCCCAGTTTGGGAATAGCACAGCTTCTTCGTCGTTCCAATCAAACCAGGATGAATCTCTTTGTAAGAAGCTTGATTTGGATACATAAAGTGGTGGAGAATCACCAGGAAGTTGAATAAATCTCATAGGAGTTGGCATGAAGAAGTTATCCCACTTTCAAATCAGGTGATTCCAGTTTCCCAGTTTGGGAATAGCACAGCTTCTTCGTCGTTCCAATCAAACCAGGATGAATCTCTTTGTAAGAAGCTTGATTTGGATACATAAAGTGGTGGAGAATCACCAGGAAGTTGAATAAATCTCATAGGAGTTGGCATGAAGAAGTTATCCCACTTTCAAATCAGGTGATTCCAGTTTCCCAGTTTGGGAATAGCACAGCTTCTTCGTCGTTCCAATCAAACCAGGATGAATCTCTTTGTAAGAAGCTTGATTTGGATACATAAAGTGGTGGAGAATCACCAGGAAGTTGAATAAATCTCATAGGAGTTGGCATGAAGAAGTTATCCCACTTTCAAATCAGGTGATTCCAGTTTCCCAGTTTGGGAATAGCACAGCTTCTTCGTCGTTCCAATCAAACCAGGATGAATCTCTTTGTAAGAAGCTTGATTTGGATACATAAAGTGGTGGAGAATCACCAGGAAGTTGAATAAATCTCATAGGAGTTGGCATGAAGAAGTTATCCCACTTTCAAATCAGGTGATTCCAGTTTCCCAGTTTGGGAATAGCACAGCTTCTTCGTCGTTCCAATCAAACCAGGATGAATCTCTTTGTAAGAAGCTTGATTTGGATACATAAAGTGGTGGAGAATCACCAGGAAGTTGAATAAATCTCATAGGAGTTGGCATGAAGAAGTTATCCCACTTTCAAATCAGGTGATTCCAGTTTCCCAGTTTGGGAATAGCACAGCTTCTTCGTCGTTCCAATCAAACCAGGATGAATCACTTTGTAAGAAGCTTGATTTGGATACATAAAGTGGTGGAGAATCACCAGGAAGTTGAATAAATCTCATAGGAGTTGGCATGAAGAAGTTATCCCACTTTCAAATCAGGTGATTCCAGTTTCCCAGTTTGGGAATAGCACAGCTTCTTCGTCGTTCCAATCAAACCAGGATGAATCTCTTTGTAAGAAGCTTGATTTGGATACATAAAGTGGTGGAGAATCACCAGGAAGTTGAATAAATCTCATAGGAGTTGGCATGAAGAAGTTATCCCACTTTCAAATCAGGTGATTCCAGTTTCCCAGTTTGGGAATAGCACAGCTTCTTCGTCGTTCCAATCAAACCAGGATGAATCTCTTTGTAAGAAGCTTGATTTGGATACATAAAGTGGTGGAGAATCACCAGGAAGTTGAATAAATCTCATAGGAGTTGGCATGAAGAAGTTATCCCACTTTCAAATCAGGTGATTCCAGTTTCCCAGTTTGGGAATAGCACAGCTTCTTCGTCGTTCCAATCAAACCAGGATGAATCTCTTTGTAAGAAGCTTGATTTGGATACATAAAGTGGTGGAGAATCACCAGGAAGTTGAATAAATCTCATAGGAGTTGGCATGAAGAAGTTATCCCACTTTCAAATCAGGTGATTCCAGTTTCCCAGTTTGGGAATAGCACAGCTTCTTCGTCGTTCCAATCAAACCAGGATGAATCTCTTTGTAAGAGCTTGATTTGGATACATAAAGTGGTGGAGAATCACCAGGAAGTTGAATAAATCTCATAGGAGTTGGCATGAAGAAGTTATCCCACTTTCAAATCAGGTGATTCCAGTTTCCCAGTTTGGGAATAGCACAGCTTCTTCGTCGTTCCAATCAAACCAGGATGAATCACTTTGTAAGAAGCTTGATTTGGATACATAAAGTGGTGGAGAATCACCAGGAAGTTGAATAAATCTCATAGGAGTTGGCATGAAGAAGTTATCCCACTTTCAAATCAGGTGATTCCAGTTTCCCAGTTTGGGAATAGCACAGCTTCTTCGTCGTTCCAATCAAACCAGGATGAATCACTTTGTAAGAAGCTTGATTTGGATACATAAAGTGGTGGAGAATCACCAGGAAGTTGAATAAATCTCATAGGAGTTGGCATGAAGAAGTTATCCCACTTTCAAATCAGGTGATTCCAGTTTCCCAGTTTGGGAATAGCACAGCTTCTTCGTCGTTCCAATCAAACCAGGATGAATCTCTTTGTAAGAAGCTTGATTTGGATACATAAAGTGGTGGAGAATCACCAGGAAGTTGAATAAATCTCATAGGAGTTGGCATGAAGAAGTTATCCCACTTTCAAATCAGGTGATTCCAGTTTCCCAGTTTGGGAATAGCACAGCTTCTTCGTCGTTCCAATCAAACCAGGATGAATCTCTTTGTAAGAAGCTTGATTTGGATACATAAAGTGGTGGAGAATCACCAGGAAGTTGAATAAATCTCATAGGAGTTGGCATGAAGAAGTTATCCCACTTTCAAATCAGGTGATTCCAGTTTCCCAGTTTGGGAATAGCACAGCTTCTTCGTCGTTCCAATCAAACCAGGATGAATCTCTTTGTAAGAAGCTTGATTTGGATACATAAAGTGGTGGAGAATCACCAGGAAGTTGAATAAATCTCATAGGAGTTGGCATGAAGAAGTTATCCCACTTTCAAATCAGGTGATTCCAGTTTCCCAGTTTGGGAATAGCACAGCTTCTTCGTCGTTCCAATCAAACCAGGATGAATCACTTTGTAAGAAGCTTGATTTGGATACATAAAGTGGTGGAGAATCACCAGGAAGTTGAATAAATCTCATAGGAGTTGGCATGAAGAAGTTATCCCACTTTCAAATCAGGTGATTCCAGTTTCCAGTTTGGGAATAGCACAGCTTCTTCGTCGTTCCAATCAAACCAGGATGAATCTCTTTGTAAGAAGCTTGATTTGGATACATAAAGTGGTGGAGAATCACCAGGAAGTTGAATAAATCTCATAGGAGTTGGCATGAAGAAGTTATCCCACTTTCAAATCAGGTGATTCCAGTTTCCCAGTTTGGGAATAGCACAGCTTCTTCGTCGTTCCAATAAACCAGGATGAATCTCTTTGTAAGAAGCTTGATTTGGATACATAAAGTGGTGGAGAATCACCAGGAAGTTGAATAAATCTCATAGGAGTTGGCATGAAGAAGTTATCCCACTTTCAAATCAGGTGATTCCAGTTTCCCAGTTTGGGAATAGCACAGCTTCTTCGTCGTTCCAATCAAACCAGGATGAATCTCTTTGTAAGAAGCTTGATTTGGATACATAAAGTGGTGGAGAATCACCAGGAAGTTGAATAAATCTCATAGGAGTTGGCATGAAGAAGTTATCCCACTTTCAAATCAGGTGATTCCAGTTTCCCAGTTTGGGAATAGCACAGCTTCTTCGTCGTTCCAATCAAACCAGGATGAATCTCTTTGTAAGAAGCTTGATTTGGATACATAAAGTGGTGGAGAATCACCAGGAAGTTGAATAAATCTCATAGGAGTTGGCATGAAGAAGTTATCCCACTTTCAAATCAGGTGATTCCAGTTTCCCAGTTTGGGAATAGCACAGCTTCTTCGTCGTTCCAATCAACCAGGATGAATCTCTTTGTAAGAAGCTTGATTTGGATACATAAAGTGGTGGAGAATCACCAGGAAGTTGAATAAATCTCATAGGAGTTGGCATGAAGAAGTTATCCCACTTTCAAATCAGGTGATTCCAGTTTCCCAGTTTGGGAATAGCACAGCTTCTTCGTCGTTCCAATCAAACCAGGATGAATCACTTTGTAAGAAGCTTGATTTGGATACATAAAGTGGTGGAGAATCACCAGGAAGTTGAATAAATCTCATAGGAGTTGGCATGAAGAAGTTATCCCACTTTCAAATCAGGTGATTCCAGTTTCCCAGTTTGGGAATAGCACAGCTTCTTCGTCGTTCCAATCAACCCAGGATGAATCTCTTTGTAAGAAGCTTGATTTGGATACATAAAGTGGTGGAGAATCACCAGGAAGTTGAATAAATCTCATAGGAGTTGGCATGAAGAAGTTATCCCACTTTCAAATCAGGTGATTCCAGTTTCCCAGTTTGGGAATAGCACAGCTTCTTCGTCGTTCCAATCAAACCAGGATGAATCTCTTTGTAAGAAGCTTGATTTGGATACATAAAGTGGTGGAGAATCACCAGGAAGTTGAATAAATCTCATAGGAGTTGGCATGAAGAAGTTATCCCACTTTCAAATCAGGTGATTCCAGTTTCCCAGTTTGGGAATAGCACAGCTTCTTCGTCGTTCCAATCAAACCCAGGATGAATCTCTTTGTAAGAAGCTTGATTTGGATACATAAAGTGGTGGAGAATCACCAGGAAGTTGAATAAATCTCATAGGAGTTGGCATGAAGAAGTTATCCCACTTTCAAATCAGGTGATTCCAGTTTCCCAGTTTGGGAATAGCACAGCTTCTTCGTCGTTCCAATCAAACCAGGATGAATCTCTTTGTAAGAAGCTTGATTTGGATACATAAAGTGGTGGAGAATCACCAGGAAGTTGAATAAATCTCATAGGAGTTGGCATGAAGAAGTTATCCCACTTTCAAATCAGGTGATTCCAGTTTCCCAGTTTGGGAATAGCACAGCTTCTTCGTCGTTCCAATCAAACCAGGATGAATCTCTTTGTAAGAAGCTTGATTTGGATACATAAAGTGGTGGAGAATCACCAGGAAGTTGAATAAATCTCATAGGAGTTGGCATGAAGAAGTTATCCCACTTTCAAATCAGGTGATTCCAGTTTCCCAGTTTGGGAATAGCACAGCTTCTTCGTCGTTCCAATCAAACCAGGATGAATCACTTTGTAAGAAGCTTGATTTGGATACATAAAGTGGTGGAGAATCACCAGGAAGTTGAATAAATCTCATAGGAGTTGGCATGAAGAAGTTATCCCACTTTCAAATCAGGTGATTCCAGTTTCCCAGTTTGGGAATAGCACAGCTTCTTCGTCGTTCCAATCAAACCAGGATGAATCTCTTTGTAAGAAGCTTGATTTGGATACATAAAGTGGTGGAGAATCACCAGGAAGTTGAATAAATCTCATAGGAGTTGGCATGAAAAAGTTATCCCACTTTCAAATCAGGTGATTCCAGTTTCCCAGTTTGGGAATAGCACAGCTTCTTCGTCGTTCCAATCAAACCAGGATGAATCTCTTTGTAAGAAGCTTGATTTGGATACATAAAGTGGTGGAGAATCACCAGGAAGTTGAATAAATCTCATAGGAGTTGGCATGAAGAAGTTATCCCACTTTCAAATCAGGTGATTCCAGTTTCCCAGTTTGGAATAGCACAGCTTCTTCGTCGTTCCAATCAAACCAGGATGAATCTTTGTAAGAAGCTTGATTTGGATACAAAAGTGGTGGAGAATCACCAGGAAGTTGAATAAATCTCATAGGAGTTGGCATGAAGAAGTTATCCCACTTTCAAATCAGGTGATTCCAGTTTCCCAGTTTGGGAATAGCACAGCTTCTTCGTCGTTCCAATCAAACCAGGATGAATCACTTTGTAAGAAGCTTGATTTGGATACATAAAGTGGTGGAGAATCACCAGGAAGTTGAATAAATCTCATAGGAGTTGGCATGAAGAAGTTATCCCACTTTCAAATCAGGTGATTCCAGTTTCCCAGTTTGGGAATAGCACAGCTTCTTCGTCGTTCCAATCAAACCAGGATGAATCTCTTTGTAAGAAGCTTGATTTGGATACATAAAGTGGTGGAGAATCACCAGGAAGTTGAATAAATCTCATAGGAGTTGGCATGAAGAAGTTATCCCACTTTCAAATCAGGTGATTCCAGTTTCCCAGTTTGGGAATAGCATGTTGAGATGAGGAATGAAGAGTTGATACATGGATAGAGGAAGGGATTTGGAGCAGGCAGTAACTTTGGTGATTTACCACAGTAACTTTATTGTTACTGTGGTAACTGAGTTATAAGACTTGGGAAGTTACCTTGCACCTATTTGGAGGTGAAACAACGCCATGGGGAGTATGGATAAGCAAGGAGGAGTTTGGATAAGGTCTGGTCAAGGGAAGAAAGCTTTAGACAGCTGCACAGCTGGAAAGCTAAAGCAAGATACCCAAGCATGTGAGGAACCTTATTGGCTAGTTTGAATAAGGCATCTTTGACTACACATGCTTCTTATCCTAGCTAGACTGAACCTGGACGTTTTTATGTATCCCTACTCTATAATGTTGTAAACTCTCTCATTAATCAATCTAATGGAGTTTTGAGTATTCTCTCTTGTTTTTTATTCTCTTAGTCTCTCTTAAATCTCCAAATCTACACTAATCATCTCTTGATATTTATTCATCACTCTACATACACAAAAGTGTATATGGTATCAGAGCCAGGTTGGCAAGGAAGGGAGTGGTGATTTGCGAGAATCTGTTGTGTGTTCTTGGTGTTCTTGAGCTGTTCTTGAGCTGTTCTTCAGTTTCTGGGTATTTGGGAGGTTGTCTGTATAAGTTTTGAGTAAAGTAAAAGATAATCTGAGTTTAGATAAGAATAGAGAAGAGATTAAGAGACTAATGGAGAATCATTGTGAAAAGTATAGAGAGATTGATTTGTTTAGAACTGTCTAATCTTTATTAATGAGCTTAGGATACATTATATAGTAAGAGAGAGTCTCTAGGGTTTCGAAATACAAGAGGAGAAAGCATGTGAAGTCAATGGATAGGATAAGAATGCATTTGAACTATCCAATAGGAGTGACCGCGTTGTGAAGCATCTTTGCTTTATGCTTCTTCTTTCCAGCCCAAGACAGGCTGTCACACGCTCCTTCTTCCTTGGTAACGGTCTGATCCTTCAGATAAGTGATCAGAGCTTCTTCTTATCTAGTTAAGTTACTTAAGTAACTCTTGGCTTAACCGTGGCTGAGGTAAGTGTGTATGGCCATGTAAGGCCATGTACGGCCATGTACGGCCTTGTGCGGATGCCTCAGCCTCACTTCTCCATTCCTCCTAAGCTCCTTCTTCTCCATTCATACTTAACCTCTCAAGCCTTCTCTTTACCTCAAATGTCTCAACTCATCTCAACAAGTAACTCTTGGCTTAACCGTGGCTGAGGTAAGTGTGTATGGCCATGTACGGCCATGTACGGCCATGTACGGCCTTGTACGGATGCCTCAGCCTCACTTCTCCATTCCTCCTAAGCTCCTTCTTCTCCATTCATACTTAACCTCTCAAGCCTTCTCTTTACCTCAAATGTCTCAACTCATCTCAACACTCCCCCTCAAGCTTAGCTTTATGAACAACTAAGCTTGGACAGCCATGAGATCTTCCTCATTAAAAACCTCACCAAGGAAAACCCATTGGGACAAAACCTTGATGAGGGAAAAAGAGTAAAGACCTCACAGCCAAAGGGGATCAGCTCCTTCTCTTCCCAAGATCAATGAGGCCCAACCTGATGTGAATGGACTCCATTGTCTTCTGTCTTGCAGCCTTGGTGAACACATCAGCCAACTGATCTTCACTCCTTGTATAGCATGGCAAGATGACTCCTAGGATGATCATCTGCCTCACTTTGTGGCAATCAACTTCAATGTGCTTGGTTCTCTCATGGAACACCGAGTTGGAGGCAATGTGGATAGCTGCTTGGTTATCACAATGCATTGTCATTGGCGTGGTTTGATCAATCTCCAAATGCTTCAAGATGCCTTTGATCCACACCAGCTCGTTGGTAAGCTTCAGCATAGCTCTATACTCAGCTTCTGCGCTTGAGCAAGAGACCACCTTCTGCTTCTTACTCTTCCATGTAACCAAGTTGCCTCCAATGAATGTGCAATAGCCTGTGGTTGATCTCCTGTCTGCTCTATCACCAGCCCAATCCGCATCACAGTATCCAACCACTTCAGTGCTCCCATTGCAACCCATCCATATTCCTTGATCAGGTGAGCCGTTGAGATACATCAGAATTCTCTCCACCATACGCCAGTGATGATCCTTAGGCACTTGCATATGTTGACTCACCTGATTCACAGCAAAACAAATGTCAGGTCTAGTTATGGTAAGGTAAATCAGTTTACCAACTAGTTTTCTATAGAGTTTAGGATCCTGATAAGGTTTGCTGTCTTCAATCTCCCCCTCTCGTGGGACTTTGTAGCCATCCTCCATAGGCATCCTTGCTGTCTTGCCTCCATAAGCACCTGCACCTTTCAAAAGATCAAGTGTATACTTCCTTTGGGACATGAATAAGCCTTCCTTGGATCTACATATCTCAATTCCAAGAAAGTATTTCATTTCTCCCAAGTCTTTAATCTCAAACATGGATTTAAGAAACTCCTTGGTTGCTATGATACCTTCCTTATCACTTCCTGTGATAATGATGTCATCAACATACACAAGGAGTGCAATCATACCTGAGGGAGTAGTGAGTGTGAAGAGAGTGTGGTCTAGTTCAGACTTCTTGAAGCCTCGGCCATTCAGAGTAGTGCTCAGCTTGTTGTACCAAGCTCTTGGTGATTGCTTCAGCCCATAGATAGCTTTCTTCAGTCTCAATACATTTCCTCTCTTCACTAAGTGTTCTAGGCCTGGAGGTGGATGCATATATACTTCATCCTCAAGTTCACCTTGTAGGAATGCATTCTTCACATCCATTTGCCATAACCCCCATCCAAGATTCACAGCCAAGCTTAATACAATCCGTATTGTATGTAGTTTAGCTACTGGTGCAAAGGTTTCTATGTAATCTTCTCCATAAGTTTGAGTGAAACCTCTGGCTACTAGCCTTGACTTCTTCCTCTCAACCTTTCCATCAGCCTTATACTTGATTGTGAATATCCATTTACTACTCACAGCCTTCTTCCCTTTTGGTAACTCACTCTCATACCATGTATCATTCTTGATCATGGCTCCTGCCTCAGCTCCAACTGATTCCTTCCATTCTTTATCCATCATTGCCTCTTCATAGTTTCTTGGTATGTAGTTCTCATCCAAGTTTACCATAAAGGCACAATGTTCTTCAGGGTATTGAGCAAAGGAACACACAGCTTGAGAAGGATGCTCCACAGCTTGGGCATTGTAGTACACTCGCGTGTTTACCCAAGTAGAAGGATCCTTTCTCAGCCTTGTGCTTCTTCTCAATACTGGTTGGTTCTGAACCTGCTCCTCTTGGACACTCGGTTCTGGTGCTTCAGCCTGAGCTTCTACTTCTCCTTGGCTTTGATCACCTTGATTGTGAGAGCCTGAAACACTCTCTTCTTCTTCACTCAAGCCGGCTCCATCCTGACCATCTTCTTGAGTTTCAGATTCCCTGCCCCCCTCACGATCAAGGTGAGGTGACTGATTAGCTTCACTAGGGGCCGGAGAACTCTCATGTTGGTTCCTACTCCCCACATTTGGATCCTGGTTCATCTTGATACCTAGACCCTCCAAGATCAGTCTTAAGGCGCCTGCCTTATCTGACGTTAGATCCTTTAGCTCCTCTTGATTCCTTTCTTTATAGTATCCTCTAGCTTCTATGAACTTCACATCTCTAGAGATTAGGACTCTTCTAGTATCTGGATCATAGCACTTGTATCCCTTTTGTGTTGTTGAATAGCCAATAAACATAGCCTTAGTGCTCCTTGCCTCTAGCTTGTTTCTTAACTCTCCTGGTACCAACACAAAGCATAGACATCCAAATACTCTCAAGTGATCCACTGATGGCTTGTGCTTGTTTAGAACTTCAAATGGTGCTTGATCCTTCAACACCTTTGTGGGAATCCTGTTGATCAAGTAACAAGCAGTAGCCACAGCATCACTCCAGAACCTCTTTGGAACATTTGCTTGGAACATCATTGACCTAGCAACCTCCATCAAGTGTCGGTTCTTCCTCTCAGCTACCCCATTCTGTTGTGGAGTATAAGGACAGCTTGTTTGATGCAAGATCCCATGATGCTCTAGATGACTTTTGAACGCATAGCTTGTGTACTCCCCTCCATTATCTGATCTCAAAATTTTAATCTTGGCATTATAATGGTTAGTCACATGAGCTTGAAAGTTCTTAAATGCATCTATCACTCTATCTTTTGATGGGATTAAAGTTAACCAGGTGTATTTGGATTTTTCATCAATGAATGTGACAAAGTATTTATGATTGTCTCTAGATATGCAAGGTGCAGTCCACACATCAGAATGAATAAGATCAAAGCACTTATCATAAACACTAGTAGAGTTTGGAAACACAGTTTTACAATGCTTGCCTAAAATGCAAGCTTCACAATCCTTATTCTCAAATAAAACACCTGGTAACATCAAGTTTAAAGCTCTACCATGAGGATGTCCTAATCTAGCATGCCACAAAGCATTTTTATTTATACTAGAAGCAGTAGTAAATGAGCAATTGTAATTGGAAACAGGATCAAGTTCTTCAAGCAAATACAACTCTCCTTTAGTGATTCCTTTTCCAATCACGTGGCTGCTCTCAATATCCTGAAACTTTACATCATTAGGACTGAATATAACATTGCAATTCAAATCAGTTGTGCATTTCTTAACAGATAGCAAGTTAGATGTAAATTCAGGCATGTAGAAAGCTCTAGTGTTCTTATCAAACAACTTCAAATTTCCTATTCCTCTAATAGGGATCTTGTCTCCATTTGCAATCATAACATGTCCACTAGTTGGTTCTATATCCTTAATCAGATTTGTATCACTAATCATGTGATGAGATGCACCAGAATCAACAATTAATGGCTTAGGTATATTGCTAGCAGTATGACAACGGTTCAAAGGTGATCTAAATGCATTTAGTTCATGATTTATCCTAGCATTTCTAGCAAAAGTGTACTCATGTCTAGCATGTTCATTGCCTTTAACCCTATCCATCCTAGCAATATCAGCAACACAAGGAGATGTTTCTATAGTCTTAGCTATCATGGATGCACCAAAGGAGTATCCATGAGTGTTACCATTCTCCTTGAGCATTTTGATGAGAGCATCCATCTCGGATCTCCTGATGAAGTCTTGATCATTGCCACGGATGTTAGGAGCTCCTGAGTATGTCACCAGTGCCTTGCCATCACCCTCACGTCCCTCTCCTTCAGCTCCACGGCTAGATGATCCGGCTCCACTTGTTCCTTCAGAAGCATGAGCCCTTGCCTCCCTTTCCTTCATGAACTTCGCTGGCTTCAGATGAGGATGTAGTATCCAGCACTGGCTCTTCTTGTGCCCATGCTTCTTGCAGTGATCACAATTGCCATTGAACTTCCTATCCTCATACTTGCCGTGTGCTGCTCTGTTGGCTTGTGGTATCTCCTCATGATCAGTTCGCGCAGCATTGGCTAGAGACAAGTCTCCTTTACCACCAAACAAGCCAATGGAGCCTTGCTCCTTTTGTATCTGAGCACACGCATCCTCCAGGTCCGGAAGCTTCTCAGCCCTCAACATATGCTGAATCAACCCACTGTAGCTTGGATTCAATGTAAGCAACAACCCAAAGACTTTATCTTGCTCTCTCCTTTCATTTAGCAGCTCTGGATCAGTTGTGCTCGGCCTCAGCATCTCCAGCTCTGACCAGAGTGTCCGGAACCTCCCCAAATGCTTAGTGAACTCCATGTCCTCCTGAGTTAGATCATTCAAAGCTTTCTTCACTTCAAAGACCCGGCTGAGGTTAGAGGTGTTTCCATACACCTTCTTCAATGTTTCCCACAGCTCCTTGGCTGTCTCACAATAGCTGTAAGCATCTAGAATGGCTGGCTCCAACGAGCTATGAAGAGCAGACATCACCACCATGTCCTCTTGTTGCCACTTCTCAGCTTCAGCTTCCGAGACACTCTCCTTGTCTCCTCCTTGAGTAATGAGCTTTGGAGCCTCACCAGATGTGATGTGCTTCCATAAACCCTTACTTCCCACAGCAGTCTTCACCATCCTAGACCATACTAGGTAGTTACTTCCCTTGAAAGTCACAGCAACCTTCATCTTGGAACCACTCTCCATCTTCAACAGTTTCACTTCAATAACTTGTAAAAGACTTGATCTTGAGACTCAGAACTACAACACCAGCTCAAACCCTTCCGTGCCTTGTCTTTACTCTTCAAAGAACCCTCAAAAAGCTAGATAAGACTTTCGGTATGAAGATGTAGCTCTCGGGATGCAGCTTCTTCCAAGAACACTCACACCACTCTCACTTGATCTCCCAAAGTTTCAAGTTTGAATCTTCAAGAGAAAAACGCCAAGAACTCAGATTGAAATCAACCTGGCTCTGATACCATATAAGTTTTGAGTAAAGTAAAAGATAATCTGAGTTTAGATAAGAATAGAGAAGAGATTAAGAGACTAATGGAGAATCATTGTGAAAAGTATAGAGAGATTGATTTGTTTAGAACTGTCTAATCTTTATTAATGAGCTTAGGATACATTATATAGTAAGAGAGAGTCTCTAGGGTTTCGAAATACAAGAGGAGAAAGCATGTGAAGTCAATGGATAGGATAAGAATGCATTTGAACTATCCAATAGGAGTGACCGCGTGTGTGAAGCATCTTTGCTTTATGCCTTCTTCTTTCCAGCCCAAGACAGGCTGTCACACGCTCCTTCTTCCTTTGGTAACGGTCTGATCCTTCAGATAAGTGATCAGAGCTTCTTCTTATCTAGTTAAGTTACTTAAGTAACTCTTGGCTTAACCGTGGCTGAGGTAAGTGTGTATGGCCATGTACGGCCATGTACGGCCATGTACGGCCTTGTACGGATGCCTCAGCCTCACTTCTCCATTCCTCCTAAGCTCCTTCTTCTCCATTCATACTTAACCTCTCAAGCCTTCTCTTTACCTCAAATGTCTCAACTCATCTCAACAGTCTGGTCGATTCAAGCAACCTCAACAGGAGATGAAGCACAGGTCTAGTAAATCTTTGGGGCGTGAAGAAGAAATGGATGGAGTGTGTTCAAGATGGATAAAGGGAGCTTTGGAAAGCTGTGGGTTATGGAGCAGTCATGGAAAGGGGAAACCTTTCATGGAAATGGCTACTGAAGAAGGTCAGACAAGAGGTCTGAATCTGGGAAATGAAGTTGTTCAAGGAGACACTACAAAGAGTGAGATTGAAGCAACTTTAGGCAAGTCCAAGCCTGTAAGAGTCGTTGAGGACAAAGGGATGATCCGCGGCTTGAGACAAGGAAGGGATGAGTGTTATCAGCTTGTGGGAAGGCTGAGAGAAGTATGGTCAGAGTTAGATGTGGTGAAGGCACACACATCAAATCCGAGATGTGGTCAAGAAAGGAGGCAGCAAGATGTGATCTTTGGCTTCCTTATGGAAGAGGTATGTGAGCTTGTTAAACACACTTGTGATGTGTGGGAGATGAACAGGAAACCAGAAAGATGGAAGGGAGGTACAAGCTGTAAGAAGGGAAGGTTGAGAAAACTTTCTAAGGAGTGGTTAATGAAGAGAAGGGCATGGAGAAAGGGTAGCGAGTCTGAGCACTTAAGTGACAGGATGAGTGTGATCTTGAAGAGAATCAAGGATATACTTCAGCAGATGGTTATAGGAGAGTGTTCATACTCAGCTTACTTGGGAGAATCAGTAGAAGATGGTGTAAGTACAAGGAGGCAGGAGACCAAAGGAGGAGAGGATCCAATCACAAAGAAAGAATGGGATGAGTTTGTTAAGTGTGTGTATGAACTGGTTGCAAGAAAGAAGCAAGGTGCACTAGCTGCAAGTGAGAAGCAAAGCGATTCCTACACAGCTTCTAAACCTATCATAATTGATTCTGGAGCAACACATCATATGATCAGTGATAGGAGTCTGATAAGTGATGTCAGGGCTGCAACAGGGTGTGTTACCATAGCTAATGGCGCCCAGATCCCAATAGCAGGAATGGGAAACCTCAAGCTGTTTGAGAAGAGCTCAACCGCCTTATATCTGCCTCAGTTCACTTCAAATCTGATATCTGTTAAGAAAGCTACAATTGATCTGGATTGTCAAGTAGTATTCAGGCCAAATGAAGTTGAGTTTCAAGATTTGAAGACTGGAAGAGTTATTGGCAGAGGGGACAGCAAGCATCACTTATATCATCTCCAAACAGCTAAGACTCTTAATCCCATTAACTCTATGTGCCTGAGTAGTGCTGCTGATAGGTGTGATAGTATGACTTGGCATGCTAGATTAGGACATCCTCATGCTCGTGCAATTGAGTTAATCATGCCTAATATGTCATTTAATCACTTGGAGTGTGAAGCATGCATATTAGGAAAGCATTGTAGGACTGTCTTTCCAGCATCAGAGACTATATATGAGCATTGCTTTGATCTAGTTCACTCAGATGTGTGGACATCTCCGTGTGAGTCTAGGGATAGCCAGAAGTACTTTGTAACTTTTATTGATGAGAAATCAAAGTATACATGGGTCACTTTGATTCCCTCTAAAGATAGAGTCCTAGAAGCCTTTATGAACTTCCAAGCATATGTAACTAATCAATACAATGCTACTGTGAAGGTGCTAAGATCTGATAATGGAGGAGAATACACTAGCAATGCTTTCAAGAGTTATCTAGCAAAGCATGGGATTGTGCAGCAGACAAGCTGTCCTTACACACCACAGCAGAATGGGGTGGCTGAGAGAAAGAATAGGCACTTGATGGAGGTAGCAAGGTCAATGATGTTTCATGCAAATGTTCCAAAGAGGTTTTGGGGGGATGCTGTTCAGACTGCATGCTATCTCATCAACAGAGTTCCGACCAAGATCCTAAAGAATCTGTCTCCCTTGAGGTATTGAACAAGACTAAACCACACCTTGATCATTTGAGAGTCTTTGGGTGTTTATGTTATGTGATGGTTCCCGGAGAGAGGAGGAACAAGCTAGAAGCAAAGAGTACTAAAGCTATGTTCATTGGGTACTCAATCACTCAGAAAGGGTACAAATGTTATGATCCAATAACCAGGAGGGTTTTGGTATCCAGAGAAGTGAAGTTTGTGGAGTCTAAAGGATATTATGAGGAGAAGAAATGGGAAGACCTAGAGGATCTGTCCCGAGCTCCAACAGAGAAGGCAACAACACTGAGAGTGTTGTTGGAGAGGCTAGGGATAGGATTATCCCAAGATCAGAAACCAGGAAGGAGAGAACCTTCTAACCAAGCTGGAGAAGCTGGAGAAACAACTCCTCTTGATCATGAGAGGGGGAATGGATCTGAATCAGAGGAGCAGGAGCAAAACCAAGAGGATTCAGGACAGCATGATCATGAGGAGACACATGAAGTAGAGAATGTTGTTCAGTCTACTGGTACAGAGGAGAGTGAGGATCAGTCAGATGGAAATGAGCAGGGAGAACCTACTGGCTTAGGAGAAGAAACACAAGATAATATTCAGGCTGAAGAACACGTTGAGACCCTGCGGAGGAGCACAAGGATAAAGAGGGATCCTTCCAACTGGGTAAACACGAGAGTGTACTACAATGCCCAGGCTGTGGAGCATCCTTCTCAAGCTGTGTGTTCCTTTGCTGAGTTTCCAGAGGAGCATCATGCCTTTATGATTAGTCTGGATGAGAGTTATGTACCAAGGACTTATGAAGAAGCTATGTTAGACAAGGAATGGAAAGAATCAGTGGGAGCTGAAGCAGGTGCTATGATCAAAAATGATACATGGTATGAGAGTGAGCTGCCTAAGGGAAAGAGGGCTGTATCTAGTAGATGGATCTTCACAATCAAGTATCTAGCAAATGGACAGATTCATAGGAAGAAGACCAGATTGGTTGCAAGAGGATTTACACAGACCTATGGAGAGGATTACATTGATACCTTTGCACCAGTAGCTAAGCTACATACAGTTCGGATTGTGTTGTCCATTGCAACAAACTTGGAGTGGGATTTGTGGCAGATGGATGTGAAGAATGCTTTCTTACAAGGTGAGCTAGAAGATGAGGTATACATGCTTCCTCCTCCTAGTCTTGAGCATCTAGTAAAACCAGGAAATGTTTTGAGATTGAAGAAGGCAATCTATGGGCTAAAGCAGTCTCCTAGAGCTTGGTACAGGAAGCTGAGTACAACCCTGAATGGCAGAGGATTCAGGAAGTCTGAACTGGATCATACACTCTTCACTTTGGTTACTCCATCAGGGATCATTGTGATACTGGTATATGTGGATGATTTGATTATCACAGGGAGTGATAAGGCTGGGATTAAAGCCACTAAAGAGTTCCTCAAGTCTGTGTTTGACATCAAAGACTTGGGAGAGATGAAGTATTTCTTGGGGATTGAGATATGCAGATCCAAGGAGGGTTTGTTTATGTCTCAAAGGAAGTATACAATGGATATGCTGAAGGAGACTGATGTACTTGGAGGAAAGGTAGCAAAGACACCTCTTGAGGAGGGGTATAAGGTCTTGCGTGAGGGGGAGGTTGAAGAGAAGCAGTTGTTTGAGGATCCTAAGCTATACAGGAAGATGGTTGGCAAGTTGATCTACTTGACCATCACACACGGCCAGATATATGTTTTGCAGTGAACCAAGTGAGTCAGCATATGCAGGCGCCAAAGGTACATCATTGGAAGATGGTTGATAGGATACTGAGGTATTTGAGTGGCACGCCTGGTCAAGGAGTTTGGATGGGTTGCAATGGCAGTACAGAAGTGGTTGGGTATTGTGATGCTGATTGGCAGGAGATAGAGTGGACAGGAGATCAACTACTGGATATTGTACATTCATTGGAGGGAACTTGGTTACTTGGAAGAGTAAGAAGCAAAAGGTTATCTCTTGTTCAAGTGCTGAAGCTGAGTATAGAGCCATGTTGAAGCTGACAAACGAATTGGTGTGGATCAAGGGGATCTTGAAGCATCTAGAGATTGAGCAGAGTACTCCTATGACTATGCATTGTGATAATCAAGCAGCTATCCACATTGCCTCCAACTCAGTGTTCATGAGAGAACAAAGCACATAGAGGTGGATTGTCATAAGGTGAGGCAGATGATTATCTTAGGAGTGATTCTGCCATGTTATACAAGGAGTGAAGATCAGCTTGCAGATGTGTTTACCAAGGCAGCGAGATTGAAGACAATGGAGTCCATACTATCCAGGCTTGGACTCATCGATCTTACTCCCAGGAGCTGAGCCCCTTAACCATGGAGTCTCCACTCTTTTTCCCTCATCAAAGTTTTATCCCAATGGGTTTTCTTTGGTGAGGTTTTTAATGAGGGAGGTCTTCATGGTTTCCAAGCTTGACTTGTTCCACATGGTCAAGCTTGAGGGGGAGTGTTGAGATGAGGAGATGAAGAGTTGATACATGGATAGAGGAAGGGATTTGGAGCAGGCAGTAACTTTGGTGATTTACCACAGTAACTTTATTGTTACTGTGGTAACTGAGTTATAAGACTTGGGAAGTTACCTTGCAGCTATTGGAGAGTGAAACACGCCAGGGGTGTATGGATAAGCAAGGAGGAGTTTGGATAAGGTCTGGTCAAGGGAAGAAAGCTTTAGACAGGCTGGCACAGCTGGAAAGCTAAAGCAAGATACCCAAGCATGTGAGGAACCTTATTGGCTAGTTTGAATAAGGCATCTTTGACTACACATGCTTGTTATCCTAGCTAGACTGAACCTGGACGTTTTATGTATCCCTACCCTATATATGTTGTAAACTCTCTCTCATTAATCAATCCAATGGAGTTTTGAGTATTCTCTCTTGTTCTTTATTCTCTTAGTCTCTCTTAAATCTCCAAATCTACACTAATCATCTCTTGATATTTATTCATCACTCTACATACACAAAAGTGTATAATAGGAGTTGGCATGAAGAAGTTATCCCACTTTCAAATCAGGTGATTCCAGTTTCCTAGTTTGGGAATAGCACAGCTTCTTCGTCGTTCCAATCAAACCAGGAAGAATCACTTTGTAAGAAGCTTGATTTGGATACATAAAGTGGTGGAGAATCACCAGGAAGTTGAATAAATCTCATAGGAGTTGGCATGAAGAAGTTATCCCACTTTCAAATCAGGTGATTCCAGTTTCCCAGTTTGGGAATAGCACAGCTTCTTCGTCGTTCCAATCAAACCAGGATGAATCTCTTTGTAAGAAGCTTGATTTGGATACATAAAGTGGTGGAGAATCACCAGGAAGTTGAATAAATCTCATAGGAGTTGGCATGAAGAAGTTATCCCACTTTCAAATCAGGTGATTCTAGTTTCCCAGTTTGGGAAAGGCACAGCTTCTTCGTCGTTCCAATCAAACCAGGATGAATCTCTTTGTAAGAAGCTTGATTTTAATACATAAAGTGGTGGAGAATCACCAGGAAGTTGAATAAATCTCATAGGAGTTGGCATGAAGAAGTTATCCCACTTTCAAATCAGGTGATTCCAGTTTCCCAGTTTGGGAATAGCACAGCTTCTTCGTCGTTCCAATCAAACCAGGATGAATCTCTTTGTAAGAAGCTTGATTTGGATACATAAAGTGGTGGAGAATCACCAGGAAGTTGAATAAATCTCATAGGAGTTGGCATGAAGAAGTTATCCCACTTTCAAATCAGGTGATTCCAGTTTCCCAGTTTGGGAATAGCACAGCTTCTTCGTCGTTCCAATCAAACCAGGATGAATCATTTTGTGAAAAGCTTGATTTGGATACATAAAGTGGTGGAGAATCACCAGGAAGTTGAATAAATCTCATAGGAGTTGGCATGAAGAAGTTATCCCACTTTCAAATCAGGTGATTCCAGTTTCCCAGTTTGGGAATAGCACAGCTTCTTCGTCGTTCCAATCAAACCAGGATGAATCACTTTGTAAGAAGCTTGATTTGGATACATAAAGTGGTGGAGAATCACCAGGAAGTTGAATAAATCTCATAGGAGTTGGCATGAAGAAGTTATCCCACTTTCAAATCAGGTGATTCCAGTTTCCCAGTTTGGGAATAGCACAGCTTCTTCGTCGTTCCAATCAAACCAGGATGAATCACTTTGTAAGAAGCTTGATTTGGATACATAAAGTGGTGGAGAATCACCAGGAAGTTGAATAAATCTCATAGGAGTTGGCATGAAGAAGTTATCCCACTTTCAAATCAGGTGATTCCAGTTTCCCAGTTTGGGAATAGCACAGCTTCTTCGTCGTTCCAATCAAACCAGGATGAATAACTTTGTAAGAAGCTTGATTTGGATACATAAAGTGGTGGAGAATCACCAGGAAGTTGAATAAATCTCATAGGAGTTGGCATGAAGAAGTTATCCCACTTTCAAATCAGGTGATTCCAGTTTCCCAGTTTGGGAATAGCACAGCTTCTTCGTCGTTCCAATCAAACCAGGATGAATCTCTTTGTAAGAAGCTTGATTTGGATACATAAAGTGGTGGAGAATCACCAGGAAGTTGAATAAATCTCATAGGAGTTGGCATGAAGAAGTTATCCCACTTTCAAATCAGGTGATTCCAGTTTCCCAGTTTGGGAATAGCACAGCTTCTTCGTCGTTCCAATCAAACCAGGATGAATCTCTTTGTAAGAAGCTTGATTTGGATACATAAAGTGGTGGAGAATCACCAGGAAGTTGAATAAATCTCATAGGAGTTGGCATGAAGAAGTTATCCCACTTTCAAATCAGGTGATTCCAGTTTCCCAGTTTGGGAATAGCACAGCTTCTTCGTCGTTCCAATCAAACCAGGATGAATCACTTTGTAAGAAGCTTGATTTGGATACATAAAGTGGTGGAGAATCACCAGGAAGTTGAATAAATCTCATAGTTGGCATGAAGAAGTTATCCCACTTTCAAATCAGGTGATTCCAGTTTCCCAGTTTGGGAATATCACAGCTTCTTCGTCGTTCCAATCAAACCAGGATGAATCTCTTTGTAAGAAGCTTGATTTGGATACATAAAGTGGTGGAGAATCACCAGGAAGTTGAATAAATCTCATAGGAGTTGGCATGAAGAAGTTATCCCACTTTCAAATCAGGTGATTCCAGTTTCCCAGTTTGGGAATAGCACAGCTTTTTCGTCGTTCCAATCAAACCAGGATGAATCTCTTTGTAAGAAGCTTGATTTGGATACATAAAGTGGTGGAGAATCACCAGGAATTGAATAAATCTCATAGGAGTTGGCATGAAGAAGTTATCCCACTTTCAAATCAGGTGATTCCAGTTTCCCAGTTTGGGAATAGCACAGCTTCTTCGTCGTTCCAATCAAACCAGGATGAATCTCTTGTAAGAAGCTTGATTTGGATACATAAAGTGGTGGAGAATCACCAGGAAGTTGAATAAATCTCATAGGAGTTGGCATGAAGAAGTTATCCCACTTTCAAATCAGGTGATTCCAGTTTCCCAGTTTGGGAATAGCACAGCTTCTTCGTCGTTCCAATCAAACCAGGATGAATCTCTTGTAAGAAGCTTGATTTGGATACATAAAGTGGTGGAGAATCACCAGGAAGTTGAATAAATCTCATAGGAGTTGGCATGAAGAAGTTATCCCACTTTCAAATCAGGTGATTCCAGTTTCCCAGTTTGGGAATAGCACAGCTTCTTCGTCGTTCCAATCAAACCAGGATGAATCACTTTGTAAAAGCTTGATTTGGATACATAAAGTGGTGGAGAATCACCAGGAAGTTGAATAAATCTCATAGGAGTTGGCATGAAGAAGTTATCCCACTTTCAAATCAGGTGATTCCAGTTTCCCAGTTTGGGAATAGCACAGCTTCTTCGTCGTTCCAATCAAACCAGGATGAATCACTTTGTAAGAAGCTTGATTTGGATAC
This sequence comes from Brassica napus, assembly GCF_020379485.1. Classification (NCBI taxonomy): domain Eukaryota; kingdom Viridiplantae; phylum Streptophyta; class Magnoliopsida; order Brassicales; family Brassicaceae; genus Brassica; species Brassica napus. The sequence continues at coordinate 27,276 of NW_026014900.1, forward strand.
ATAAAGTGGTGGAGAATCACCAGGAAGTTGAATAAATCTCATAGGAGTTGGCATGAAGAAGTTATCCCACTTTCAAATCAGGTGATTCCAGTTTCCCAGTTTGGGAATAGCACAGCTTCTTCGTCGTTCCAATCAAACCAGGATGAATCACTTTGTGAAAAGCTTGATTTGGATACATAAAGTGGTGGAGAATCACCAGGAAGTTGAATAAATCTCATAGGAGTTGGCATGAAGAAGTTATCCCACTTTCAAATCAGGTGATTCCAGTTTCCCAGTTTGGGAATAGCACAGCTTCTTCGTCGTTCCAATCAAACCAGGATGAATCACTTTGTAAGAAGCTTGATTTGGATACATAAGTGGTGGAGAATCACCAGGAAGTTGAATAAATCTCATAGGAGTTGGCATGAAGAAGTTATCCCACTTTCAAATCAGGTGATTCCAGTTTCCCAGTTTGGGAATAGCACAGCTTCTTCGTCGTTCCAATCAAACCAGGATCTTTGTAAGAAGCTTGATTTGGATACATAAAGTGGTGGAGAATCACCAGGAAGTTGAATAAATCTCATAGGAGTTGGCATGAAGAAGTTATCCCACTTTCAAATCAGGTGATTCCAGTTTCCCAGTTTGGGAATAGCACAGCTTCTTCGTCGTTCCAATCAAACCAGGATGAATCTTTGTAAGAAGCTTGATTTGGATACATAAAGTGGTGGAGAATCACCAGGAAGTTGAATAAATCTCATAGGAGTTGGCATGAAGAAGTTATCCCACTTTCAAATCAGGTGATTCCAGTTTCCCAGTTTGGGAATAGCACAGCTTCTTCGTCGTTCCAATCAAACCAGGATGAATCACTTTGTTAAAAGCTTGATTTGGATACATAAAGTGGTGGAGAATCACCAGGAAGTTGAATAAATCTCATAGGAGTTGGCATGAAGAAGTTATCCCACTTTCAAATCAGGTGATTCCAGTTTCCCAGTTTGGGAATAGCACAGCTTCTTCGTCGTTCCAATCAAACCAGGATGAATCACTTTGTAAGAAGCTTGATTTGGATACATAAAGTGGTGGAGAATCACCAGGAAGTTGAATAAATCTCATAGGAGTTGGCATGAAGAAGTTATCCCACTTTCAAATCAGGTGATTCCAGTTCCCAGTTTGGGAATAGCACAGCTTCTTCGTCGTTCCAATCAAACCAGGATGAATCACTTTGTGAAAAGCTTGATTTGGATACATAAAGTGGTGGAGAATCACCAGGAAGTTGAATAAATCTCATAGGAGTTGGCATGAAGAAGTTATCCCACTTTCAAATCAGGTGATTCCAGTTTCCCAGTTTGGGAATAGCACAGCTTCTTCGTCGTTCCAATCAAACCAGGATGAATCACTTTGTAAGAAGCTTGATTTGGATACATAAAGTGGTGGAGAATCACCAGGAAGTTGAATAAATCTCATAGGAGTTGGCATGAAGAAGTTATCCCACTTTCAAATCAGGTGATTCCAGTTTCCCAGTTTGGGAATAGCACAGCTTCTTCGTCGTTCCAATCAAACCAGGATGAATCACTTTGTAAGAAGCTTGATTTGGATACATAAAGTGGTGGAGAATCACCAGGAAGTTGAATAAATCTCATAGGAGTTGGCATGAAGAAGTTATCCCACTTTCAAATCAGGTGATTCCAGTTTCCCAGTTTGGGAATAGCACAGCTTCTTCGTCGTTCCAATCAAACCAGGATGAATCACTTTGTAAGAAGCTTGATTTGGATACATAAAGTGGTGGAGAATCACCAGGAAGTTGAATAAATCTCATAGGAGTTGGCATGAAGAAGTTATCCCACTTTCAAATCAGGTGATTCCAGTTTCCCAGTTTGGGAATAGCACAGCTTCTTCGTCGTTCCAATCAAACCAGGATGAATCACTTTGTAAGAAGCTTGATTTGGATACATAAAGTGGTGGAGAATCACCAGGAAGTTGAATAAATCTCATAGGAGTTGGCATGAAGAAGTTATCCCACTTTCAAATCAGGTGATTCCAGTTTCCCAGTTTGGGAATAGCACAGCTTCTTCGTCGTTCCAATCAAACAGGATGAATCACTTTGTAAGAAGCTTGATTTGGATACATAAAGTGGTGGAGAATCACCAGGAAGTTGAATAAATCTCATAGGAGTTGGCATGAAGAAGTTATCCCACTTTCAAATCAGGTGATTCCAGTTTCCCAGTTTGGGAATAGCACACTTCTTCGTCGTTCCAATCAAACCAGGATGAATCACTTTGTAAGAAGCTTGATTTGGATACATAAAGTGGTGAGAATCACCAGGAAGTTGAATAAATCTCATAGGAGTTGGCATGAAGAAGTTATCCCACTTTCAAATCAGGTGATTCCAGTTTCCCAGTTTGGGAATAGCACAGCTTCTTCGTCGTTCCAATCAAACCAGGATGAATCTTTGTAAGAAGCTTGATTTGGATACATAAAGTGGTGGAGAATCACCAGGAAGTTGAATAAATCTCATAGGAGTTGGCATGAAGAAGTTATCCCACTTTCAAATCAGGTGATTCCAGTTTCCCAGTTTGGGAATAGCACAGCTTCTTCGTCGTTCCAATCAAACCAGGATGAATCTCTTTGTAAGAAGCTTGATTTGGATACATAAAGTGGTGGAGAATCACCAGGAAGTTGAATAAATCTCATAGGAGTTGGCATGAAAAGTTATCCCACTTTCAAATCAGGTGATTCCAGTTTCCCAGTTTGGGAATAACACAGCTTCTTCGTCGTTCCAATCAAACCAGGATGAATCACTTTGTAAGAAGCTTGATTTGGATACATAAAGTGGTGGAGAATCACCAGGAAGTTGATAAATCTCATAGGAGTTGGCATGAAGAAGTTATCCCACTTTCAAATCAGGTGATTCCAGTTTCCAGTTTGGGAATAGCACAGCTTCTTCGTCGTTCCAATCAAACCAGGATGAATCATCTTGTAAGAAGCTTTATTTGGATACATAAAGGTGGAGAATCACCAGGAAGTTGAATAAATCTCATAGGAGTTGGCATGAAGAAGTTATCCCACTTTCAAATCAGGTGATTCCAGTTTCCCAGTTTGGGAATAGCACAGCTTCTTCGTCGTTCCAATCAAACCAGGATGAATCACTTTGTGAGAAGCTTGATTTGGATACATAAAGTGGTGTAGAATCACCAGGAAGTTGAATAAATCTCATAGGAGTTGGGATGAAGAAGTTATCCCACTTTCAAATCAGGTGATTCCAGTTTTCCAGTTTGGGAATAGGACAGCTTTTTCGTCGTTCCAATCAAACCAGGATGAATCACTTTGTGAGAAGCTTGATTTGGATACATAAAGTGGTGGAGAATCACCAGGAAGTTGAATAAATCTCATAGGAGTTGGCATGAAGAAGTTATCCCACTTTCAAATCAGGTGATTCCAGTTTCCCAGTTTGGGAATAGCACATCTTCTTCGTCGTTCCAATCAAACCAGGATGAATCACTTTGTAAGAAGCTTGATTTGGTACATAAAGTTCTGGAGAATCACCAGGAAGTGAATAAATCTCATAGGAGTTGGCATGAGAAGTTATCCCACTTTCAAATCAGGTGATTCCAGTTTCCCAGTTTGGGAAAGCACAGCTTCTTCGTCGTTCCAATCAAACCAGGATGAATCTCTTTGTAAGAAGCTTGATTTGGATACATAAAGTGGTGGAGAATCACCAGGAAGTTGAATAAATCTCATAGGTGTTGAGATGAGGAGATGAAGAGTTGATACATGGATAGAGGAAGGGATTTGGAGCAGGCAGTAACTTGGTGATACCACAGTAACTTTATTGTTCTGTGGTAACTGATTATAAGATTGGGAAGTTACCTTGCAGCTATTTGGAGAGTGAAAACGCCAGGGGTGTATGGATAAGAAGGAGGAGTTTGGATAAGGTCTGGTCAAGGGAAGAAAGCTTTAGACAGGCTGGCACAGCTGGAAAGCTAAAGCAAGATACCCAAGCATGTGAGAACCTTATGGCTAGTTGAATAAGGCATCTTTGACTACACATGCTGTTATCCTAGCTAGACTGAACCTGAACGTTTTTATGTATCCCTACCCTATATATGTTGTAAACTCTCTCATTAATCAATCCAATGAGTTTGAGTATTCTCTCTTGTTCTTTATTCTCTTAGTCTCTCTTAAATCTCCAAATCTACACTAATCATCTCTTGATATTATTCATCACTCTACATACACAAAGTGTATATATTTTTTTTTTTTTTTTTTTTTTTTTTGACCCCTCCTTCTAGCGCCATGTATGGATAAGCAAGGAGGAGTTTGGATAAGGTCTGGTCAGGGAAGAAAGCTTTAGACAGGCTGGCACAGCTGGAAAGCTAAAGCAAGATACCCAAGCATGTGAGGACCTTATTGGCTAGTTTGAATAAGGCATCTTTGACTACACATGCTTGTTATCCTAGCTAGACTGAACCTGACGTTTTTATGTATCCCTACCTATATATGTTGTAAACTCTCTCATTAATCAATCCAATGGAGTTTTGAGTATTCTCTCTTGTTCTTTATTCTCTTAGTCTCTCTTAAATCTCCAAATCTACACTAATCATCTCTTGATATTTATTCATCACTCTACATACACAAAAGTGTATATGGTATCAGAGCCAGGTTGGCAAGGAAGGGAGTGGTGATTTGCGAGAATCTGTTGTGTGTTCTTGGTGTTCTTGAGTGTTCTTGAGCTGTTCTTGAGCTGTTCTTCAGTTTCTGGGTATTTGGGAGGTTGTCTGGTCGATTCAAGCAACCTCAACAGGAGATGAAGCACAGGTTTAGTAAATCTTTGGGGCGTGAAGAAGAAATGGATGGAGTGTGTTCAAGATGGATAAAGGGAGCTTTGGAAAGCTGTGGGTTATGGAGCAGTCATGGAAAGGGGAAACCTTTCATGGAAATGGCTACTGAAGAAGGTCAGACAAGAGGTCTGAATCTGGGAAATGAAGTTGTTCAAGGAGACACTACAAAGAGTGAGATTGAAGCAACTTTAGGCAAGTCCAAGCCTGTAAGAGTCGTTGAGGACAAAGGGATGATCCGCGGCTTGAGACAAGGAAGGGATGAGTGTTATCAGCTTGTGGGAAGGCTGAGAGAAGTATGGTCAGAGTTAGATGTGGTGAAGGCACACACATCAAATCCGAGATGTGGTCAAGAAAGGAGGAAGCAAGATGTGATCTTTGGCTTCCTTATGGAAGAGGTATGTGAGCTTGTTAAACACACTTGTGATGTGTGGGAGATGAACAGGAAACCAGAAAGATGGAAGGGAGGTACAAGCTGTAAGAAGGGAAGGTTGAGAAAACTTTCTAAGGAGTGGTTAATGAAGAGAAGGGCATGGAGAAAGGGTAGTGAGTCTGAGCACTTAAGTGACATGATGAGTGTGATCTTGAAGAGAATCAAGGATATACTTCAGCAGATGGTTATAGGAGAGTGTTCATACTCAGCTTACTTGGGAGAATCAGTAGAAGATGGTGTAAGTACAAGGAGGCAGGAGACCAAAGGAGAGGATCCAATCACAAAGAAAGAATGGGATGAGTTTGTTAAGTGTGTGTATGAACTGGTTGCAAGAAAGAAGCAAGGTGCTCTAGCTGCAAGTGAGAAGCAAAGCGATTCCTACACAGCCTCTAAACCTATCATAATTGATTCTGGAGCAACACATCATATGATCAGTGATAGGAGTCTGATAAGTGATGTCAGGGCTGCAACAGGGTGTGTTACCATAGCTAATGGCGCTCAGATCCCAGTAGAAGGAATGGGAAACCTCAAGCTGTTTGAGAAGAGCTCAACCGCCTTATATCTGCCTCAGTTCACTTCAAATCTGATATCTGTTAAGAAAGCTACAATTGATCTGGATTGTCAAGTAGTATTCAGGCCAAATGAAGTTGAGTTTCAAGATTTGAAGACTGGAAGAGTTATTGGCAGAGGGGACAGCAAGCATCACTTATATCATCTCCAAACAGCTAAGACTCTTAATCCCATTAACTCTATGTGCCTGAGTAGTGCTGCTGATAGGTGTGATAGTATGACTTGGCATGCTAGATTAGGACATCCTCATGCTCGTGCAATTGAGTTAATCATGCCTAATATGTCATTTAATCACTTGGAGTGTGAAGCATGCATATTAGGAAAGCATTGTAGGACTGTCTTTCCAGCATCAGAGACTATATATGAGCATTGCTTTGATCTAGTTCACTCAGATGTGTGGACATCTCCGTGTGAGTCTAGGGATAGCCAGAAGTACTTTGTAACTTTTATTGATGAGAAATCAAAGTATACATGGGTCACTTTGATTCCCTCTAAAGATAGAGTCCTAGAAGCCTTTATGAACTTCCAAGCATATGTAACTAATCAATACAATGCTACTGTGAAGGTGCTAAGATCTGATAATGGAGGAGAATACACTAGCAATGCTTTCAAGAGTTATCTAGCAAAGCATGGGATTGTGCAGCAGACAAGCTGTCCTTACACACCACAGCAGAATGGGGTGGCTGAGAGAAAGAATAGGCACTTGATGGAGGTAGCAAGGTCAATGATGTTTCATGCAAATGTTCCAAAGAGGTTTTGGGGGATGCTGTTCAGACTGCATGCTATCTCATCAACAGAGTTCCGACCAAGATCCTAAAGAATCTGTCTCCCTTTGAGGTATTGAACAAGACTAAACCACACCTTGATCATTTGAGAGTCTTTGGGTGTTTATGTTATGTGATGGTTCCCGGAGAGAGGAGGAACAAGCTAGAAGCAAAGAGTACTAAAGCTATGTTCATTGGGTACTCAATCACTCAGAAAGGGTACAAATGTTATGATCCAATAACCAGGAGGGTTTTGGTATCCAGAGAAGTGAAGTTTGTGGAGTCTAAAGGATATTATGAGGAGAAGAAATGGGAAGACCTAGAGGATCTGTCCCGAGCTCCAACAGAGAAGGCAACAACACTGAGAGTGTTGTTGGAGAGGCTAGGGATAGGATTATCCCAAGATCAGAAACCAGGAAGAGAGAACCTTCTAACCAAGCTGGAGAAGCTGGAGAAACAACCCCTCTTGATCATGAGAGGGGGAATGGATCTGAATCAGAGGAGCAGAAGCAAAACCAAGAGGATTCAGGACAGCATGATCATGAGGAGACACATGAAGTAGAAAATGTTGTTCAGTCTACTGGTACAGAGGAGAGTGAGGATCAGTCAGATGGAAATGAGCAGGGAGAACCTACTGGCTTAGGATAAGAAACACAAGATAATATTCAGGCTGAAGAACACGTTGAGACCCTGCGGAGGAGCACAAGGATAAAGAGGGATCCTTCCAACTGGGTAAACACGAGAGTGTACTACAATGCCCAGGCTGTGGAGCATCCTTCTCAAGCTGTGTGTTCCTTTGCTGAGTTTCCAGAGGAGCATCATTCCTTTATGATTAGTCTGGATGAGAGTTATGTACCAAGGACTTATGAAGAAGCTATGTTAGACAAGGAATGGAAAGAATCAGTGGGAGCTGAAGCAGGTGCTATGATCAAAAATGATACATGGTATGAGAGTGAGCTGCCTAAGGGAAAGAGGGCTGTATCTAGTAGATGGATCTTCACAATCAAGTATCTAGCAAATGGACAGATTGATAGGAAGAAGACCAGATTGGTTGCAAGAGGATTTACACAGACCTATGGAGAGGATTACATTGATACCTTTGCACCAGTAGCTAAGCTACATACAGTTCGGATTGTGTTGTCCATTGCAACAAACTTGGAGTGAGATTTGTGGCAGATGGATGTGAAGAATGCTTTCTTACAAGGTGAGCTAGAAGATGAGGTATACATGCTTCCTCCTCCTGGTCTTGAGCATCTAGTAAAACCAGGAAATGTTTTGAGATTGAAGAAGGCAATCTATGGGCTGAAGCAGTCTCCTAGAGCTTGGTACAGGAAGCTGAGTACAACCCTGAATGGCAGAGGATTCAGGAAGTCTGAACTGGATCATACACTCTTCACCTTGGTTACTCCATCAGGGATCATTGTGATACTGGTATATGTGGATGATTTGATTATCAGGGAGTGATAAGGCTGGGATTAAAGCCACTAAAGAGTTCCTCAAGTCTGTGTTTGACATCAAAGACTTGGGAGAGATGAAGTATTTCTTGGGGATTGAGATATGCAGATCCAAGGAGGGTTTGTTTATGTCTCAAAGGAAGTATACAATGGATATGCTGAAGGAGACTGATGTACTTGGAGGAAAGGTAGCAAAGACACCTCTTGAGGAGGGGTATAAGGTCTTGCGTGAGGGGGAGGTGTTGAGATAAGAGAATAAAGTGTTGAGATGAGGAGATGAAGAGTTGATACATGGATAGAGGAAGGGATTTGGAGCAGGTAGTAACTTTGGAGATTTACCACAGTAACTTTATTGTTACTGTGGTAACTAAGTAAAAGACTTGGGAAGTTACCCTGCATCCATTTGGAGAGTGTAACACGACAGGAGGAGTCTGGATAAGCAGAGGAGTTTGGATAAGGTCTGGTCAAGGGAAGAGAGCTTTAGACAGGCTGGCACCAGCTGGAAAGCTAAAGCAAGATACCCAAGCATGTGAGGAACCTTATTGGCTGGTTTGAATAAGGCATCTTTGACTACACATGCTTCTTATCCTAACTAGACTGAACCTGGACGAAAATATGTATCTCTAATCTATATATGTTGTAAACTCTCTCATTAATCAAGCTAATGGAGTTTTGAGTCTCTCTCTCTCTTGTTCTTAATCTCCAATCTCTTAATTCTCAGATTAAACTTAATCACTCTTTAAATCACTAAATCTATTATGGTATCAGAGCCAGGTTCCTTTAAAAGGAGAGAGTGATTTCGTGGTTCCAAATGTTCTTGAGTGTTCTTGAGTGTTCTTGAGAGTTCTTGAGATTTTTCAAGAGCTAGATCCTTTAAAAGTCAAGTTTGTGTCTGTTGGTGTTTCTTTTGGAGAGTCAGCTTCAAGGGAGTCTCTTTAGGTGTTTGACAAGGTCAGAAGAGGGGTCTAGCTTGTGGTTAAGATTGGCGTGTGAGATTAGAAGCATCTGAGTGAAGATCTAGGCTAAAGAAGATGGAGCTGCTTCAATCTGGTACAACAAGGAGTGAAGAGAAGAAAGAGAGAGGGAATGAGTGGGGGTGGTTCTCACAGATGAAAACAACTCTGAAAAGTTGTGGAGTTTGGAGAAACCATGAGAAGGAAGAGTCTTTGAAGGGTAAAAGATGCTGAGAAAGATCAGACAGCAAGAAAAACAAGTGAAGAATTGCTTCAGTCTTGAAGAAAGTACACTGCTTGAGAAGATTGAAGATGTTTATGAGGACAGATCAGTCTTAGGAGAGTGTATGAAGTCAAGAAGGTGATTAGTGAAGTTAAACCAGGAAGAGAAGGGTTAATAACCATGTGAGGAAGCTACAACATTTGTGGGTTGAACTACAAGGGTTGAGATCTCATGTGGATGGGGATACTACACAAGAGCAAGCGACGGTGCTGAAGCTCTTGGCGAGTATGGAGTCATCATATGGGTGGCTGGTGGAGATGGTTCTAAGAGGGGAACAGCTTCCGGAAATGGAAGAGGTCTGTGTGCTTATAAGAAGGGCGTATGGGATAATGAGAGATGATGAGAGGCTAACCATGAGTAGGAGGGAGAGCTCATGGAAGCCAACTGGGAGTAGGAGTGAGAGCTTCCAGAAGCTAACCATGAGTAGGAGTGAGAGCTCATGGAGGCTAACCGGGAGTAGGAGTGAGGGCTTCCGGAAGAGGAGGAGGTGCAGAATGCTATCCAAAGCCTCTATCAACATAGGAAAGGGTAGAAAGAGAGTTGTGGGAGAGTGTTCTTACTCAGCCTACATGGGGAATCATCAGTAGAAGACAGTGGGGTGTTTAAAAGAGCAGGAGAAAGGGAGTAGAGCTGATGATCGCATCACCAGGAAGAATGGAGAGTGTTCTGGAACAAGTACAAGCCTTAGCAGCAAGCAGGAAGCAGGCTATACAATCCGGAGCTTCTAAACCAATTGTGATTGATTCTGGAGCAAGTCATCATATGATCAGTGATAGGAGGCTTATAAGTGAGATCTGTTGAGTTGAGCTGAATATATATGTATGAAGAGCTAAGGAGTTGAAGAGGAAAGGAGATGAGGAAGCTTGAGAGAGTTTAGGGAGAGCATGGTACGGACGTCCGTACAAGGCCGTACAAGCCGTACAGTCCGTACCATCCAGCATCGACCAAGACTTACCTTGCATCAGCCAAGTAACACGGTAACTAAGGTAAAGGGAAGGAACTTACCTTGAGGCATCAGACCGTTTAGGGATAAGGTAGAGCGCGCCTTGACAGGCTGGAACAGCTGGAAAGGCAAGAGCATCTCGGTCAAGATGCCAGATACTCCGCGCATGTGGAGAAGCTAATTGGCTAGTCCAAATGAGCTTATCCTCTCCTGATTGACCTCACATGCTTTAGTCTTCTCTTGATTTCGAAAACCTTGTATGCTCTCTCTATATATTGTAACTCATCAACCCTAATGAAGATTATGCAGTTTGAGTCTCTCTAATCTCTTAGACACTATGCTTTTCTCTTAGACACTAAACGGCTCTATCTAGTCTCCTAATCTTTCACAAACTTCTCTTAATCACTTCCTAAACACTCTCTTTATTCTGTTTACTCTAAGGATCTCTTAATCTCATATGGTATCAGAGCCAGGTTCATTTGAATCTGGGGTTTTGATCTTTAGAGAGTTACAAGCTAAACGTCTTTGAAGCTACACGCGAGTAGTCTTGAAGGTGTTGAAGCTGTGGTCCGTTCTAGTTGAAGCTGTGCTACGTTCTGTTGGTTTGCGTGATTCTAGACTCAAGGTTGGTGTGTACGAAATCCAAGATCCAAGTTTTCAAGTCAAGCAAAGATGGAACATGGGATGAACATGAGGATGAAGGTAGGTAGCGGTTACTTTCAAAGGTAGCAACTACCTTGTGTGGTCTCGGATGGTGAAGACTGCTGTGGGAAGTAAGGGTTTGTGGGGGCACATCACAACAGGGGAGGCTCCGAAACTCATTACTCAGGGAGGAGATCAAGAAGAGGTCTCCAATGAAGCGGCTGTGGAGAAATGGCAACAAGAAGACATGCTGGTGATGACGGTTCTACACGCATCCTTGGACCCAGCTATCTTGGATGCCTACAGCTACTGTGAATCAGCCAAGGAGCTGTGGGACACGCTGAAGAAGGTGTATGGGAACACTTCCAACCTCAGCCGTGTGTTTGAAGTGAAGCTAGCGATCAACCGTCTTGCACAAGAGGACATGGAGTTCACTAAGCACTTGGGGAGGTTCAGGTCCTTATGGTCAGAGCTGGAGATGCTGAGGCCGAGCACAACTGATCCAGATCAGCTGAATGAGAGGCGCGAGCAAGACAAGGTCTTTGGGCTGCTTCTCACACTGAACCCGGCCTACACCCAGCTCATCCAGCACATGTTAAGGTCAGACAAGCTTCCGGACCTTGAGGAGGTGTGTGCACAAATCCAAAGGGAGCAGGGATCCATGGGTTTGTTTGGAGGTAAGGGGGAGCTCTCTCTTGCCAATCAAGCAGCTCATGAGGATTCAACCGAGGCTCCACAAGCAAACAAGGCATCTCACGGGAAGTACGAGGACAGAAGTTCAATGGCAACTGTGATCATTGCAAGAAGCATGGTCATAAGAAGAGCCAATGCTGGATACTGCACCCACACCTCAAGCCGGCCAAGTTCATGAAGGAGCGTGAGGGAAGGGCAATGTGACTGAAGGTTCAAGCGGAGCTGGCACCAGCAAGATCAGTGAAGTGGATGGGCTTGGAGGCAATGATGGGAATGGGAAGTCTCTGGTGGCTTACACAGGCGCCTCAAGCTCCCGCAGCAATGATGACTACATCAAGAGATCAGACCTTGATGCCCTCTTCAAAATGCTAAAGAAAACGGTAACACTTACGGTTATTCCTTTGGAGCTTCTATGATTGCATATAAGGATGATCACTTGATTAGAGAACTAGTAGAACGGTTAGAAGCTAGGAATGAGTATAGGCATGCTTACATTGCTAGAACTGATAAGATGCATTCATCACTTAGTAATCTATGCCATAATGCTAAACGAGTAGGTAAACCATTGATTGTTGATTCTGGTGCATCACATCATATGATAAGTGATGAAAACTTGATTAAGGATATAGAACCTACACATGGGCATGTGATGATAGCAAATGGGGATAAGATACCCATTAGAGGAATAGGAAAGCTTAAGCTGTTTAACAAAGAATCTAGAGCTTTTTACATGCCTGAATTCACATCAAACCTATTATCAGTGAAGAAATGTACTAATGATTTACAATGCAATGTATCTTTAGTCCTAATGATGTGAAGTTTCAGGATATTGAGAGCAGCGTTGATTGGGAAAGGGGTGACTAAGGGAGATCTCTATATGCTTGAAGAACTCACTTCTGTTCCTGATTATAGTTGCTCGTTTACTTCTGCTTCTTTGTTGAATAAAAATGCATTGTGGCATGCTAGAGTAGGACACCCTCATGTTAAAGCTTTGAACTTAATGGTACCAGGTGTTGTGTTTGAGAATAAGGATTGTGAAGCTTGCATTTTAGGCAAGCATTGTAGAACTGTGTTTCAAAAGTCTACTACTGTTTATGATAATTGCTTTGATCTAATTCATTCAGATGTATGGACTGCCCCTTGCTTATCTAGAGATAGTTATAAGTATTTTGTCACATTCATTGATGAAAAATCCAAATACACCTGGTTAACCTTAATTCAGACCAAAGATAGGGTACTTGATGCATTTAGGAATTTTCAAACTTATGTAACTAACCATTATCATGCTAAGATTAAAATTTTGAGATCAGATAATGGAGGAGAGTACACGAGTCATGCATTCAAGCAACACCTATCACAACATGGGATTCTACATCAAACAAGCTGTCCTTATACTCCACAGCAAAATGGAGTGGCTGAGAGGAAGAATAGGCATCTCATGGAAGTGGCAAGGTCACTTATGTTTCAGAGTAATGTTCCAAAGAGATTTTGGAGAGTGATGCGGTTGCCACTGCTTGTTACCTGATAAACAGAACTCCAACCAAAGTTCTGAATGAGAAGGCTCCATTTGAAGTTCTGAACAGGTACAAGCCAGCTCTTGATTACTTGCGAGTCTTTGGATGCCTATGCTTCGTCCTCAAACCAGGAGAGATGATCAACAAGCTAGAAGCAAGAAGCACTAAGGCTGTGTTCATAGGATACTCAGCTACACAGAAAGGATACAAATGCTATGATCCTATAGCAAGGAGAGTTCTTGTATCTAGAGATGTGAAGTTCTTGGAAGATAGAGGATACTATGAAGAAAAGAATCAAGAAGACCTGAAGGACTTAACATCAGACAAGGCCACCACCTTGCGGATCATTCTTGAAGGTCTTGGAATCAGTACATCCCAGGATCCGAGGAATCACGCAACTACACCTCCTGAAGTTGGTTCACCATCCCACCTTGATCATGAGGGAGGAGAGGAGCATGAGGAGCCTATGCAAGAGGCCAACCAAGATGAAGGAGGAGTAGAGAATGAAGGAGAAGAGAGCATAGGCTCGGATGGTCATGGACATGATCATGGTGTGACACAAACACCTTCTCAAGATGAAGTGGTAGAAGAACAACAGGAAGAAGAACCAGTTGTGCAGCCACTAAGAAGGAGTACAAGGATAAGGAAGGATCCTTCCAGTTGGGTAAACACGAGAGTGTACTACAATGCCCAAGCTGTGGAGCATCCTTCTCAAGCCGTGTGCTCCTTTGCTCAATATCCAGAAGCACATTGCGCGTTCATGGTAAACTTGGATGAGAATCACATCCCAAGAAGCTATGAAGAAGCAATGAAAGATAAAGAATGGAAGATCAGTTGGAGATGAGGCAGGAGCGATGATCAAGAATGATACATGGTATGAGAGTGAGTTACCAAAAGGGAAGAAGGCTGTGACTAGTAGATGGATTCACAATCAAGTACAAAGCGGATGGAAAGGTTGAGAGGAAGAAGTCAAGACTAGTTGCAAGAGGGTTCACTCAAACTTATGGAGAAGATTACATAGAAACCTTTGCACCAGTAGCTAAACTCCACACAATCCGGATTGTACTAAGCTTGGCTGTGAATCTTGGATGGGGGTTATGGCAAATGGATGTGAAGAATGCGTTTCTACAAGGTGAACTTGAGGATGAAGTGTATATGCATCCACCTCCAGGCCTTGAACACTTAGTAAAGAGTGGGATGTACTGTGAGATTGAAGAAAGCCATCTATGGACTGAAGCAATCACCAAGGGCTTGGTACAACAAGTTGAGCACTACTCTGAATGGCCGAGGCTTCAAGAAGTCTGAACTAGATCACACTCTCTTCACTCTCACGACTCCCTCAGGTATGATTGCTCTCCTTGTGTATGTTGATGATATCATTATCACAGGGAGTGATAAGGAAGGTATCATAGCAACCAAGGAGTTTCTTAAATCCATGTTTGAGATTAAAGACTTGGGAGAAATGAAATACTTCCTTGGAATTGAGATATGTAGATCCAAGGAAGGTTTGTTCATGTCCCAAAGGAAATATACACTTGATCTTTTGAAAGGTGCAGGTGCTTATGGAGGCAAGACAGCAAGGATGCCTATGGAGGATGGCTACAAAGTCCCACGAGAGGGGGAGATTGAAGACAGCAAACCTTATCAGGATCCTAAACTCTATAGAAAACTAGTTGGCAAATTGATTTATCTTACTATAACTAGACCTGACATCTGCTTTGCTGTGAATCAGGTGAGTCAACACATGCAAGTGCCTAAGGAACATCACTGGCACATGGTGGAGAGGATCTTGATGTATCTCAACGGCTCACCTGATCAAGGAGTATGGATGGGCTGCAATGGAAGCACTGAAGTGGTGGGATATTGTGATGCGGATTGGGCTGGTGATAGAGCAGACAGGAGATCAACCACAGGCTATTGCACATTCATTGGAGGCAACTTGGTGACTTGGAAGAGCAAGAAGCAGAAGGTAGTGTCATGTTCAAGTGCAGAAGCCGAGTATAGAGCCATGCTGAAGCTCACCAACGAGTTGGTATGGATCAAAGGCATCTTGAAGCACTTGGAGATCGATCAAGCAACTCCAATGACAATGCATTGTGACAATCAAGCTGCCATCCACATTGCATCCAACTCGGTGTTTCATGAGAGGACCAAGCACATTGAAGTTGATTGTCACAAGGTGAGGCAGATGATTGTGCTAGGGGTGATCTTGCCATGTTACACAAGGAGTGAAGATCAGCTAGCGGATGTGTTCACCAAGGCTGCAAGACAGAAGACAATGGAGTCCATTCACATCAGGTTGGGCCTCATTGATCTTGGAAGAGAAGGAGCTAATCCCCTTAGCTGCAAGGTCTTTACTCTTTTCCCTCATCAAAGTTTTATCCCATTGGGTTTCTTTGTGAGGTTTTTAATGAGGAAGATCTTGTGGCTGTCCAAGCTTAGACTTATACAAAGCTAAGCTTGAGGGGGAGTGTTGAGTTGAGCTGAATATATGTATGAAGAGCTAAGGAGTTGAAGAGGAAAGGAGATGAGGAAGCTTGAGAGAGTTTAGGGAGAGCATGGTACGGACGTCCGTACAAGGCCGTACAAGCCGTACAGTCCGTACCATCCAGCATCGACCAAGACTTACCTTGCATCAGCCAAGTAACACGGTAACTAAGGTAAAGGGAAGGAACTTACCTTGAGGCATCAGACCGTTTAGGGATAGGTAGAGCGCGCCTTGACAGGCTGGAACAGCTGGAAAGGCAAGAGCATCTCGGTCCAAGATGCCAGATACTCGCGCATGTGGAGAAGCTAATTGGCTAGTCCAAATGAGCTTATCCTCTCCTGATTGACCT
This sequence comes from Brassica napus, assembly GCF_020379485.1. Taxonomy (NCBI): domain Eukaryota; kingdom Viridiplantae; phylum Streptophyta; class Magnoliopsida; order Brassicales; family Brassicaceae; genus Brassica; species Brassica napus. The sequence continues at coordinate 43,173 of NW_026014900.1, forward strand.
CACATGCTTTAGTCTTCTCTTGATTTCGAAAACCCTTGTATGCTCTCTCTATATATTGTAACTCATCAACCCTAATGAAGATTATGCAGTTTGAGTCTCTCTAATCTCTTAGACACTATGCTTTTCTCTTAGACACTAAACGGCTCTATCTAGTCTCCTAATCTTTCACAAACTTCTCTTAATCACTTCCTAAACACTCTCTTTATTCTGTTTACTCTAAGGATCTCTTAATCTCATAAGATCAAGGCTGCAACAGGGGTGTTATGATAGCTAAGGGCCATGCATCCCAATAGAAGGAGTGGGAAGCTTAAAAAACTGTTTGAGAAGGGACACAACTGTCTAATGCCTCGTTCACTTCAAATATATTATTGTGAAGAAAAGCTCCAGTGATTTGATTGTCAAGTAGTATTCAGACCTGTTGACGGTGGAGTTTCAGATTTGAAGACTGGGAGAGTCATGGCAGAGGAGGGACAGCAAAGAATCAGCTATATCACTACCTTGGCTAAAGACCTCTAACCCTTTGATTCTATTTGCTGAGTAGACTCGCTGGAAGATTGATAGATTACTTGCATGCTAGATTAGGACATCTCATGCTGTGCATTGAATTGAATAATCCCTTAAATGTCATTCAATCACTTGACTTGTGAAGCATGCAATTAGGAAAGCATGTAGGAATGTTTTTTCCAAATCTGAGACTACTTATGAGCATTGCTTTGATCTAGTTCACTCGGATGTGTGGACCGAGCCATGAATGTTAGAGACAGCCAAAATACGTGTGACATTCATGATGAGAAGTCTAAGTATACATGGCTCACATTGCTTCCATCTAAAGATAGGGGTAGAAGTTTTATGAACTTCCAAGCATATGTATCTAATCAATACAATGCCATGTGAAGGTACTGAGATCAGACAACGGAGGTGAATACATCACAATGCCTTAAGAGTCATCTAGCCAAGCATGGGATTGTGCATCAGACCAGTTGTCCCTACACACAACAGCAGAATGGGTAGCTGAGAGGAAGAATAGGCACTTGATGGAGGTTGCTAGGTCGATGATGTTTCATGCAAAGTCCCAAAACGTTTTTGGGGAGATGCTGTACAGACTGCTTGCTATCTCATCAACGAGTCCCAACCAAGATACTGAAGAATCTGTCTCCATTGAGGTGCTGAATAAGAGCAAGCCATTATTGATCACCTACGAGTATTTGGATGTGTATGCTATGTCATGACCCCAGGAGAACAGAAAACAAGCTGGAGGCAAAGAGTACTAAGGCTATGTTTCATTGGATACTCTATCACTCAGAAGGGATACAAGTGCTATGATCCTGAAGCAAGGAGAGTGATGGTATCTAGAGAAGTGAAGTTTATTGAATCAAAAGGGTATTATGAAGAAAAGGAGTGGGAAAATCTGAAGGATTTGTCTCAAGCTCCATCTGATAGAGCAACAACACTGAGGGTGTGTTGGAGAAGCTAGGGATAGGGTTATCCCAGGATCAGGAATCTGGAAGAAGAGAGTCTTCCAATTCGACTAGTGAAGCTGAAAGAGCAACTCCTCTTGATCATGAGAGGGGGAATGGAACTGAATCTCATGAGCAAGTGCAAAATCAAGAAGATTCAGGCCAGCATAAAGAGGTGACACAGGAAGTAGAGACTGGTGCTCAGTCTAGTGGAGATGGGCAAAGAGAGTCTACGGGCTCAGATGAGAGTGGAGAGTGGGAAGGAGATCCTAATGGTTCAATGAGAGTGGTGCTCAATCAAGTGAAGTGGGCAAGAGCCACAAGAGAACAAGTTCAGGAGCTAAGGAGTGTTGAGATGAGTTGAGACATTTGAGGTAAAGAGAAGGCTTGAGAGGTTAAGTATGAATGGAGAAGAAGGAGCTTAGGAGGAATGGAGAGAAGTGAGGCTGAGGCATCCGTACAAGGCGTACATGGCCGTACATGGCCGTACATGGCCATACACACTACCTCAGCCACGGTTAAGCCAAGAGTTACTTAAGTAACTTAACTAGATAAGAAGAGCTCTGATCACTATCTGAAGGATCAGACCGTTACCAAAGGAAGAAGGAGCGTGTGGACAGCCTGTCTTGGGCTGGAAAAAAGAAGGCATAAAGCAAAGATGCTTCACACACGCGGTCACTCCTATGGGATAGTTCAAATGCATTCTTATCCTATCCATTGACTTCACATTTCTCCTCTTGATTTCGAAACCCTAGAGACTCTCTCTTACTATATAATGTATCCTAAGCTCATTAATAAAGATTAGACAGTTCTAAACAAATCAATCTCTCTATACTTTTCACAATGATTCGCCATTAGTCTCTTAATCTCTTCTCTATTCTTATCTAAACTCAGATCTCTTTACTTTACTCAAAACTTATATGGTATCAGAGCCAGGTTGATTTCAATCTGAGTTTTGGCGGTTTTTTCTTGAAGATTCAAACTTGAAACTTTGGGAGATCAAGTGAGGGAGTGGGTGAGTGTTCTTGGAAGAAGCTGCATCCGGGAGAAAATCTTCATACCGAAAGTCTTATCTAGCTTTTTGAGGGTTCTTTGAAGAGTAAAGACAAGGCACGGAAGGGTTTGAGCTGGTGTGTTGTAGTTCTGAGTCTCAAGATCAAGTCTTTTACAAGTTATTGAAGTGAAACTGTTGAAGATGGAGAGTGGTTCCAGATGAAGGTTGCTGTGACTTTCAAGGGAAGTAGTAACTACCTAGTATGGTCTAGGATGGTGAAGACTGCTGTGGGAAGTAAGGGTTTATGGGAAGCACATCACATCTGGTGAGGCTCCAAAGCTCATTACTCAAGGAGGAGACAAGGAGAGTGGTCTCGGAAGCTGAAGTGAGAAGTGGCAACAAGAGGACATGGTGGTGATGTCTGCTCTCATAGCTCGTTGGAGCCAGCCATTCTAGTGCTTACAGCTATTGTGAGACAGCCAAGGAGCTGTGGGAAACATTGAAGAAGGTGTATGGAAACACCTCTAACCTCAGCCGGGTCTTTGAAGGAAGAAAAAGCTTTGAATGATCTAACTCAGGAGGACATGGAGTTCACTAAGCATTTGGGGAGGTTCGGACACTCTGGTCAGAGCTGGAGATGCTGAGGCCGAGCAAACTGATCCAGAGCTGCTAAATGAAAGGAGAGAGCAAGATAAGTCTTTGGGTTGTGCTTACATTGAATCCAAGCTACAGTGGGTTGATTCAGCATATGTTGAGGGCTGAGAAGCTTCGGACCTGGAGGATGCGTGTGCTCAGATACAAAGGAGCAAGGCTCCATTGGCTTGTTTGGTGGTAAAGGAGACTTGTCTCTAGCCAATGCTGCGCGAACTGATCATGAGGAGATACCACAAGCCAACAGAGCAGCACACGGCAAGTATGAGGATAGGAAGTTCAATGGCAATTGTGATCACTGCAAGAAGCATGGGCACAAGAAGAGCCAGTGCTGGATACTACATCCTCATATGAAGCCAGTGTTGAGATGAGCCAAGTATATGTGGAGCAAGTGAGGAGTTGGACTAAGGAGATGAGTGAAGCTTGGAAAGGTTTGGGTAAGGTCCGTACTGTCCGTACATGACCGTACCATCCGTACACATGGAGATGGTAAAACCTTGACAAGAGTAAAGAAGTTACTTGGGGTAACTTATGGGAAGGGAAGGAAACTTACTGGATGGATCAGACCGTTGAGGGATAGGATAAGGAGAGCGCGCCTGACAGGCTGGAACAGCTGGAAAGGCAAGAGCATCTCGGTCCAAGATGCTAGATGCTCCGCGCATGTGGAGAAAGCTAATTGGCTAGTTCAAATGAGCTATCCTTTCTACATTGACCTCACATGCTTCAGTCTTCTCTTGGTTTCGAAAACCCTGTATGCTCACCATATATTGTAACTCATGTTGTTAATGAAAGATTAGACAGTTTGACACTAAAACAATCTCTTAGAAAAGGCTCTCAATCATGATCATACACTAAACTCTTAGCTAACTCGTCCTAAATAACCTCTAGACTCTTTCTAATCTCTTTCTTTCCTTATATAAACTCAGATTCTCTAAAACTTATATGGTATCAGAGCCAGGTTATCATATCTGGGTTTGAGT
>NW_026014901.1:0-86364 GCF_020379485.1 Brassica napus
TTTTTCTTTTCAGTTTCTGGGTATTTGGGAGGTTGTCTGTATAAGTTTTGAGTAAAGTAAAAGATAAATCTGAGTTTAGATAAGAATAGAGAAGAGATTCAGAGACTAATTGGAGAATCATTGGTGAAAAGTATGACAGATTGATTTGTTTAGAAACTGTCTATCTTTTATTAATGAGCTTAGATACATTCTATAGTAAGAGAGAGTCTCCTAGGGTTTCGAAATACAAGAGGAGAAGCATGTGAATCAATGTAGGATAAGAAGGCTTTGAACTATCCATAGAGTGACCCCGCGTGTGTGAATCTCTTTGCTTTAATGCTTCTTCTTTCCAGCCCAGACAGGCTGTCCCAACGCTCCTTCTTCCTTTGGAACGTCTGATCCTTTTCAGATAAGTGATCAGAGCTTCTTCTTATATCTAGTTAAGTACTTAGTAACTCTTTCTTAGGCTTAAAATACGTGGCTGAGGTAAAGTGTGTAGGCCATGTACGGCCATGTACGGCCATTACGGCCTTGTGCGGATGCCTCATTGCTTCTCTTCTCTCTCCAGCCTCCTCAACCTCCTTCTTCTGTCTTCTCCATTCATACTTAACTCTCAAGCTTCTCTTTACCTCAACTGTCTCAGTTCATCTCAACAAGTAACTCTTGGCTTAACCGTGGCTGAGGTAAGTGTGTATGGCCATGTACGGCCATGTACGGCCATGTACGGCCTTGTACGGATGCCTCAGCCTCACTTCTCCATTCCTCCTAAGCTCCTTCTTCTTCTCCATTCATACTTAACCTCTCAAGCCTTTCTCTTTACCTCAAATGTCTCAACTCATCTCAACACTCCCCCTCAAGCTTAGCTTTATGAACAACTAAGCTTGGACAGCCATGAGATCTTCCTCATTAAAAACCTCACCAAGGAAAACCCATTGGGACAAAACCTTGATGAGGGAAAAAGAGTAAAGACCTCACAGCCAAAGGGGATCAGCTCCTTCTCTTCCCAAGATCAATGAGGCCCAACCTGATGTGAATGGACTCCATTGTCTTCTGTCTTGCAGCCTTGGTGAACACATCAGCCAACTGATCTTCACTCCTTGTATAGCATGGCAAGATGACTCCTAGGATGATCATCTGCCTCACTTTGTGGCAATCAACTTCAATGTGCTTGGTTCTCTCATGGAACACCGAGTTGGAGGCAATGTGGATAGCTGCTTGGTTATCACAATGCATTGTCATTGGCGTGGTTTGATCAATCTCCAAATGCTTCAAGATGCCTTTGATCCACACCAGCTCGTTGGTAAGCTTCAGCATAGCTCTATACTCAGCTTCTGCGCTTGAGCAAGAGACCACCTTCTGCTTCTTACTCTTCCATGTAACCAAGTTGCCTCCAATGAATGTGCAATAGCCTGTGGTTGATCTCCTGTCTGCTCTATCACCAGCCCAATCCGCATCACAGTATCCAACCACTTCAGTGCTCCCATTGCAACCCATCCATATTCCTTGATCAGGTGAGCCGTTGAGATACATCAGAATTCTCTCCACCATACGCCAGTGATGATCCTTAGGCACTTGCATATGTTGACTCACCTGATTCACAGCAAAACAAATGTCAGGTCTAGTTATGGTAAGGTAAATCAGTTTACCAACTAGTTTTCTATAGAGTTTAGGATCCTGATAAGGTTTGCTGTCTTCAATCTCCCCCTCTCGTGGGACTTTGTAGCCATCCTCCATAGGCATCCTTGCTGTCTTGCCTCCATAAGCACCTGCACCTTTCAAAAGATCAAGTGTATACTTCCTTTGGGACATGAATAAGCCTTCCTTGGATCTACATATCTCAATTCCAAGAAAGTATTTCATTTCTCCCAAGTCTTTAATCTCAAACATGGATTTAAGAAACTCCTTGGTTGCTATGATACCTTCCTTATCACTTCCTGTGATAATGATGTCATCAACATACACAAGGAGTGCAATCATACCTGAGGGAGTAGTGAGTGTGAAGAGAGTGTGGTCTAGTTCAGACTTCTTGAAGCCTCGGCCATTCAGAGTAGTGCTCAGCTTGTTGTACCAAGCTCTTGGTGATTGCTTCAGCCCATAGATAGCTTTCTTCAGTCTCAATACATTTCCTCTCTTCACTAAGTGTTCTAGGCCTGGAGGTGGATGCATATATACTTCATCCTCAAGTTCACCTTGTAGGAATGCATTCTTCACATCCATTTGCCATAACCCCCATCCAAGATTCACAGCCAAGCTTAATACAATCCGTATTGTATGTAGTTTAGCTACTGGTGCAAAGGTTTCTATGTAATCTTCTCCATAAGTTTGAGTGAAACCTCTGGCTACTAGCCTTGACTTCTTCCTCTCAACCTTTCCATCAGCCTTATACTTGATTGTGAATATCCATTTACTACTCACAGCCTTCTTCCCTTTTGGTAACTCACTCTCATACCATGTATCATTCTTGATCATGGCTCCTGCCTCAGCTCCAACTGATTCCTTCCATTCTTTATCCATCATTGCCTCTTCATAGTTTCTTGGTATGTAGTTCTCATCCAAGTTTACCATAAAGGCACAATGTTCTTCAGGGTATTGAGCAAAGGAACACACAGCTTGAGAAGGATGCTCCACAGCTTGGGCATTGTAGTACACTCGCGTGTTTACCCAAGTAGAAGGATCCTTTCTCAGCCTTGTGCTTCTTCTCAATACTGGTTGGTTCTGAACCTGCTCCTCTTGGACACTCGGTTCTGGTGCTTCAGCCTGAGCTTCTACTTCTCCTTGGCTTTGATCACCTTGATTGTGAGAGCCTGAAACACTCTCTTCTTCTTCACTCAAGCCGGCTCCATCCTGACCATCTTCTTGAGTTTCAGATTCCCTGCCCCCCTCACGATCAAGGTGAGGTGACTGATTAGCTTCACTAGGGGCCGGAGAACTCTCATGTTGGTTCCTACTCCCCACATTTGGATCCTGGTTCATCTTGATACCTAGACCCTCCAAAATCAGTCTTAAGGCGCCTGCCTTATCTGACGTTAGATCCTTTAGCTCCTCTTGATTCCTTTCTTCATAGTATCCTCTAGCTTCTATGAACTTCACATCTCTAGAGATTAGGACTCTTCTAGTATCTGGATCATAGCACTTGTATCCCTTTTGTGTTGTTGAATAGCCAATAAACATAGCCTTAGTGCTCCTTGCCTCTAGCTTGTTTCTTAACTCTCCTGGTACCAACACAAAGCATAGACATCCAAATACTCTCAAGTAATCCACTGATGGCTTGTGCTTGTTTAGAACTTCAAATGGTGCTTGATCCTTCAACACCTTTGTGGGAATCCTGTTGATCAAGTAACAAGCAGTAGCCACAGCATCACTCCAGAACCTCTTTGGAACATTTGCTTGGAACATCATTGACCTAGCAACCTCCATCAAGTGTCGGTTCTTCCTCTCAGCTACCCCATTCTGTTGTGGAGTATAAGGACAGCTTGTTTGATGCAAGATCCCATGATGCTCTAGATGACTTTTGAACGCATAGCTTGTGTACTCCCCTCCATTATCTGATCTCAAAATTTTAATCTTGGCATTATAATGGTTAGTCACATGAGCTTGAAAGTTCTTAAATGCATCTATCACTCTATCTTTTGATGGGATTAAAGTTAACCAGGTGTATTTGGATTTTTCATCAATGAATGTGACAAAGTATTTATGATTGTCTCTAGATATGCAAGGTGCAGTCCACACATCAGAATGAATAAGATCAAAGCACTTATCATAAACACTAGTAGAGTTTGGAAACACAGTTTTACAATGCTTGCCTAAAATGCAAGCTTCACAATCCTTATTCTCAAATAAAACACCTGGTAACATCAAGTTTAAAGCTCTACCATGAGGATGTCCTAATCTAGCATGCCACAAAGCATTTTTATTTATACTAGAAGCAGTAGTAAATGAGCAATTGTAATTGGAAACAGGATCAAGTTCTTCAAGCAAATACAACTCTCCTTTAGTGATTCCTTTTCCAATCACGTGGCTGCTCTCAATATCCTGAAACTTTACATCATTAGGACTGAATATAACATTGCAATTCAAATCAGTTGTGCATTTCTTAACAGATAGCAAGTTAGATGTAAATTCAGGCATGTAGAAAGCTCTAGTGTTCTTATCAAACAACTTCAAATTTCCTATTCCTCTAATAGGGATCTTGTCTCCATTTGCAATCATAACATGTCCACTAGTTGGTTCTATATCCTTAATCAGATTTGTATCACTAATCATGTGATGAGATGCACCAGAATCAACAATTAATGGCTTAGTTATATTGCTAGCAGTATGACAACGGTTCAAAGGTGATCTAAATGCATTTAGTTCATGATTTATCCTAGCATTTCTAGCAAAAGTGTACTCATGTCTAGCATGTTCATTGCCTTTAACCCTATCCATCCTAGCAATATCAGCAACACAAGGAGATGTTTCTATAGTCTTAGCTATCATGGATGCACCAAAGGAGTATCCATGAGTGTTACCATTCTCCTTGAGCATTTTGATGAGAGCATCCATCTCGGATCTCCTGATGAAGTCTTGATCATTGCCACGGATGTTAGGAGCTCCTGAGTATGTCACCAGTGCCTTGCCATCACCCTCACGTCCCTCTCCTTCAGCTCCACGGCTAGATGATCCGGCTCCACTTGTTCCTTCAGAAGCATGAGCCCTTGCCTCCCTTTCCTTCATGAACTTCGCTGGCTTCAGATGAGGATGTAGTATCCAGCACTGGCTCTTCTTGTGCCCATGCTTCTTGCAGTGATCACAATTGCCATTGAACTTCCTATCCTCATACTTGCCGTGTGCTGCTCTGTTGGCTTGTGGTATCTCCTCATGATCAGTTCGCGCAGCATTGGCTAGAGACAAGTCTCCTTTACCACCAAACAAGCCAATGGAGCCTTGCTCCTTTTGTATCTGAGCACACGCATCCTCCAGGTCCGGAAGCTTCTCAGCCCTCAACATATGCTGAATCAACCCACTGTAGCTTGGATTCAATGTAAGCAACAACCCAAAGACTTTATCTTGCTCTCTCCTTTCATTTAGCAGCTCTGGATCAGTTGTGCTCGGCCTCAGCATCTCCAGCTCTGACCAGAGTGTCCGGAACCTCCCCAAATGCTTAGTGAACTCCATGTCCTCCTGAGTTAGATCATTCAAAGCTTTCTTCACTTCAAAGACCCGGCTGAGGTTAGAGGTGTTTCCATACACCTTCTTCAATGTTTCCCACAGCTCCTTGGCTGTCTCACAATAGCTGTAAGCATCTAGAATGGCTGGCTCCAACGAGCTATGAAGAGCAGACATCACCACCATGTCCTCTTGTTGCCACTTCTCAGCTTCAGCTTCCGAGACACTCTCCTTGTCTCCTCCTTGAGTAATGAGCTTTGGAGCCTCACCAGATGTGATGTGCTTCCATAAACCCTTACTTCCCACAGCAGTCTTCACCATCCTAGACCATACTAGGTAGTTACTTCCCTTGAAAGTCACAGCAACCTTCATCTTGGAACCACTCTCCATCTTCAACAGTTTCACTTCAATAACTTGTAAAAGACTTGATCTTGAGACTCAGAACTACAACACCAGCTCAAACCCTTCCGTGCCTTGTCTTTACTCTTCAAAGAACCCTCAAAAAGCTAGATAAGACTTTCGGTATGAAGATGTAGCTCCCGGGATGCAGCTTCTTCCAAGAACACTCACACCACTCTCACTTGATCTCCCAAAGTTTCAAGTTTGAATCTTCAAGAGAAAAACGCCAAGAACTCAGATTGAAATCAACCTGGCTCTGATACCATATAAGTTTTGAGTAAAGTAAAAGATAATCTGAGTTTAGATAAGAATAGAGAAGAGATTAAGAGACTAATGGAGAATCATTGTGAAAAGTATAGAGAGATTGATTTGTTTAGAACTGTCTAATCTTTATTAATGAGCTTAGGATACATTATATAGTAAGAGAGAGTCTCTAGGGTTTCGAAATACAAGAGGAGAAAGCATGTGAAGTCAATGGATAGGATAAGAATGCATTTGAACTATCCAATAGGAGTGACCGCGTGTGTGAAGCATCTTTGCTTTATGCCTTCTTCTTTCCAGCCCAAGACAGGCTGTCACACGCTCCTTCTTCCTTTGGTAACGGTCTGATCCTTCAGATAAGTGATCAGAGCTTCTTCTTATCTAGTTAAGTTACTTAAGTAACTCTTGGCTTAACCGTGGCTGAGGTAAGTGTGTATGGCCATGTACGGCCATGTACGGCCATGTACGGCCTTGTACGGATGCCTCAGCCTCACTTCTCCATTCCTCCTAAGCTCCTTCTTCTCCATTCATACTTAACCTCTCAAGCCTTCTCTTTACCTCAAATGTCTCAACTCATCTCAACAAGTAACTCTTGGCTTAACCGTGGCTGAGGTAAGTGTGTATGGCCATGTACGGCCATGTACGGCCATGTACGACCTTGTACGGATGCCTCAGCCTCACTTCTCCATTCCTCCTAAGCTCCTTCTTCTCCATTCATACTTAACCTCTCAAGCCTTCTCTTTACCTCAAATGTCTCAACTCATCTCAACAGTCTGGTCGATTCAAGCAACCTCAACAGGAGATGAAGCACAGGTCTAGTAAATCTTTGGGGCGTGAAGAAGAAATGGATGGAGTGTGTTCAAGATGGATAAAGGGAGCTTTGGAAAGCTGTGGGTTATGGAGCAGTCATGGAAAGGGGAAACCTTTCATGGAAATGGCTACTGAAGAAGGTCAGACAAGAGGTCTGAATCTGGGAAATGAAGTTGTTCAAGGAGACACTACAAAGAGTGAGATTGAAGCAACTTTAGGCAAGTCCAAGCCTGTAAGAGTCGTTGAGGACAAAGGGATGATCCGCGGCTTGAGACAAGGAAGGGATGAGTGTTATCAGCTTGTGGGAAGGCTGAGAGAAGTATGGTCAGAGTTAGATGTGGTGAAGGCACACACATCAAATCCGAGATGTGGTCAAGAAAGGAGGAAGCAAGATGTGATCTTTGGCTTCCTTATGGAAGAGGTATGTGAGCTTGTTAAACACACTTGTGATGTGTGGGAGATGAACAGGAAACCAGAAAGATGGAAGGGAGGTACAAGCTGTAAGAAGGGAAGGTTGAGAAAACTTTCTAAGGAGTGGTTAATGAAGAGAAGGGCATGGAGAAAGGGTAGCGAGTCTGAGCACTTAAGTGACAGGATGAGTGTGATCTTGAAGAGAATCAAGGATATACTTCAGCAGATGGTTATAGGAGAGTGTTCATACTCAGCTTACTTGGGAGAATCAGTAGAAGATGGTGTAAGTACAAGGAGGCAGGAGACCAAAGGAGGAGAGGATCCAATCACAAAGAAAGAATGGGATGAGTTTGTTAAGTGTGTGTATGAACTGGTTGCAAGAAAGAAGCAAGGTGCTCTAGCTGCAAGTGAGAAGCAAAGCGATTCCTACACAGCCTCTAAACCTATCATAATTGATTCTGGAGCAACACATCATATGATCAGTGATAGGAGTCTGATAAGTGATGTCAGGGCTGCAACAGGGTGTGTTACCATAGCTAATGGCGCCAGATCCCAAGAAGGAATGGGAAACCTCAAGCTGTTTGAGAAGAGCTCAACCGCCTTATATCTGCCTCAGTTCACTTCAAATCTGATATCTGTTAAGAAAGCTACAATTGATCTGGATTGTCAAGTAGTATTCAGGCCAAATGAAGTTGAGTTTCAAGATTTGAAGACTGGAAGAGTTATTGGCAGAGGGGACAGCAAGCATCACTTATATCATCTCCAAACAGCTAAGACTCTTAATCCCATTAACTCTATGTGCCTGAGTAGTGCTGCTGATAGGTGTGATAGTATGACTTGGCATGCTAGATTAGGACATCCTCATGCTCGTGCAATTGAGTTAATCATGCCTAATATGTCATTTAATCACTTGGAGTGTGAAGCATGCATATTAGGAAAGCATTGTAGGACTGTCTTTCCAGCATCAGAGACTATATATGAGCATTGCTTTGATCTAGTTCACTCAGATGTGTGGACATCTCCGTGTGAGTCTAGGGATAGCCAGAAGTACTTTGTAACTTTTATTGATGAGAAATCAAAGTATACATGGGTCACTTTGATTCCCTCTAAAGATAGAGTCCTAGAAGCCTTTATGAACTTCCAAGCATATGTAACTAATCAATACAATGCTACTGTGAAGGTGCTAAGATCTGATAATGGAGGAGAATACACTAGCAATGCTTTCAAGAGTTATCTAGCAAAGCATGGGATTGTGCAGCAGACAAGCTGTCCTTACACACCACAGCAGAATGGGGTGGCTGAGAGAAAGAATAGGCACTTGATGGAGGTAGCAAGGTCAATGATGTTTCATGCAAATGTTCCAAAGAGGTTTTGGGGGGATGCTGTTCAGACTGCATGCTATCTCATCAACAGAGTTCCGACCAAGATCCTAAAGAATCTGTCTCCCTTTGAGGTATTGAACAAGACTAAACCACACCTTGATCATTTGAGAGTCTTTGGGTGTTTATGTTATGTGATGGTTCCCGGAGAGAGGAGGAACAAGCTAGAAGCAAAGAGTACTAAAGCTATGTTCATTGGGTACTCAATCACTCAGAAAGGGTACAAATGTTATGATCCAATAACCAGGAGGGTTTTGGTATCCAGAGAAGTGAAGTTTGTGGAGTCTAAAGGATATTATGAGGAGAAGAAATGGGAAGACCTAGAGGATCTGTCCCGAGCTCCAACAGAGAAGGCAACAACACTGAGAGTGTTGTTGGAGAGGCTAGGGATAGGATTATCCCAAGATCAGAAACCAGGAAGGAGAGAACCTTCTAACCAAGCTGGAGAAGCTGGAGAAACAACCCCTCTTGATCATGAGAGGGGGAATGGATCTGAATCAGAGGAGCAGGAGCAAAACCAAGAGGATTCAGGACAGCATGATCATGAGGAGACACATGAAGTAGAGAATGTTGTTCAGTCTACTGGTACAGAGGAGAGTGAGGATCAGTCAGATGGAAATGAGCAGGGAGAACCTACTGGCTTAGGAGAAGAAACACAAGATAATATTCAGGCTGAAGAACACGTTGAGACCCTGCGGAGGAGCACAAGGATAAAGAGGGATCCTTCCAACTGGGTAAACACGAGAGTGTACTACAATGCCCAGGCTGTGGAGCATCCTTCTCAAGCTGTGTGTTCCTTTGCTGAGTTTCCAGAGGAGCATCATGCCTTTATGATTAGTCTGGATGAGAGTTATGTACCAAGGACTTATGAAGAAGCTATGTTAGACAAGGAATGGAAAGAATCAGTGGGAGCTGAAGCAGGTGCTATGATCAAAAATGATACATGGTATGAGAGTGAGCTGCCTAAGGGAAAGAGGGCTGTATCTAGTAGATGGATCTTCACAATCAAGTATCTAGCAAATGGACAGATTGATAGGAAGAAGACCAGATTGGTTGCAAGAGGATTTACACAGACCTATGGAGAGGATTACATTGATACCTTTGCACCAGTAGCTAAGCTACATACAGTTCGGATTGTGTTGTCCATTGCAACAAACTTGGAGTGGGATTTGTGGCAGATGGATGTGAAGAATGCTTTCTTACAAGGTGAGCTAGAAGATGAGGTATACATGCTTCCTCCTCCTGGTCTTGAGCATCTAGTAAAACCAGGAAATGTTTTGAGATTGAAGAAGGCAATCTATGGGCTGAAGCAGTCTCCTAGAGCTTGGTACAGGAAGCTGAGTACAACCCTGAATGGCAGAGGATTCAGGAAGTCTGAACTGGATCATACACTCTTCACTTTGGTTACTCCATCAGGGATCATTGTGATACTGGTATATGTGGATGATTTGATTATCACAGGGAGTGATAAGGCTGGGATTAAAGCCACTAAAGAGTTCCTCAAGTCTGTGTTTGACATCAAAGACTTGGGAGAGATGAAGTATTTCTTGGGGATTGAGATATGCAGATCCAAGGAGGGTTTGTTTATGTCTCAAAGGAAGTATACAATGGATATGCTGAAGGAGACTGATGTACTTGGAGGAAAGGTAGCAAAGACACCTCTTGAGGAGGGGTATAAGGTCTTGCGTGAGGGGGAGGTTGAAGAGAAGCAGTTGTTTGAGGATCCTAAGCTATACAGGAAGATGGTTGGCAAGTTGATCTACTTGACCATCACACGGCCAGATATATGTTTTGCAGTGAACCAAGTGAGTCAGCATATGCAGGCGCCAAAGGTACATCATTGGAAGATGGTTGATAGGATACTGAGGTATTTGAGTGGCACGCCTGGTCAAGGAGTTTGGATGGGTTGCAATGGCAGTACAGAAGTGGTTGGGTATTGTGATGCTGATTGGGCAGGAGATAGAGTGGACAGGAGATCAACTACTGGATATTGTACATTCATTGGAGGGAACTTGGTTACTTGGAAGAGTAAGAAGCAAAAGGTTATCTCTTGTTCAAGTGCTGAAGCTGAGTATAGAGCCATGTTGAAGCTGACAAACGAATTGGTGTGGATCAAGGGGATCTTGAAGCATCTAGAGATTGAGCAGAGTACTCCTATGACTATGCATTGTGATAATCAAGCAGCTATCCACATTGCCTCCAACTCAGTGTTTCATGAGAGAACAAAGCACATAGAGGTGGATTGTCATAAGGTGAGGCAGATGATTATCTTAGGAGTGATTCTGCCATGTTATACAAGGAGTGAAGATCAGCTTGCAGATGTGTTTACCAAGGCAGCGAGATTGAAGACAATGGAGTCCATACTATCCAGGCTTGGACTCATCGATCTTACTCCCAGGAGCTGAGCCCCTTAACCATGGAGTCTCCACTCTTTTTCCCTCATCAAAGTTTTATCCCAATGGGTTTTCTTTGGTGAGGTTTTTAATGAGGGAGGTCTTCATGGTTTCCAAGCTTGACTTGTTCCACATGGTCAAGCTTGAGGGGGAGTGTTGAGATGAGGAGATGAAGAGTTGATACATGGATAGAGGAAGGGATTTGGAGCAGGCAGTAACTTTGGTGATTTACCACAGTAACTTTATTGTTACTGTGGTAACTGAGTTATAAGACTTGGGAAGTTACCTTGCAGCTATTTGGAGAGTGAAACACGCCAGGGGGTGTATGGATAAGCAAGGAGGAGTTTGGATAAGGTCTGGTCAAGGGAAGAAAGCTTTAGACAGGCTGGCACAGCTGGAAAGCTAAAGCAAGATACCCAAGCATGTGAGGAACCTTATTGGCTAGTTTGAATAAGGCATCTTTGACTACACATGCTTGTTATCCTAGCTAGACTGAACCTGGACGTTTTTATGTATCCCTACCCTATATATGTTGTAAACTCTCTCATTAATCAATCCAATGGAGTTTTGAGTATTCTCTCTTGTTCTTTATTCTCTTAGTCTCTCTTAAATCTCCAAATCTACACTAATCATCTCTTGATATTTATTCATCACTCTACATACACAAAAGTGTATAATAGGAGTTGGCATGAAGAAGTTATCCCACTTTCAAATCAGGTGATTCCAGTTTCCCAGTTTGGGAATAGCACAGCTTCTTCGTCGTTCCAATCAAACCAGGATGAATCACTTTGTAAGAAGCTTGATTTGGATACATAAAGTGGTGGAGAATCACCAGGAAGTTGAATAAATCTCATAGGAGTTGGCATGAAGAAGTTATCCCACTTTCAAATCAGGTGATTCCAGTTTCCCAGTTTGGGAATATCACAGCTTCTTCGTCGTTCCAATCAAACCAGGATGAATCTCTTTGTAAGAAGCTTGATTTGGATACATAAAGTGGTGGAGAATCACCAGGAAGTTGAATAAATCTCATAGGAGTTGGCATGAAGAAGTTATCCCACTTTCAAATCAGGTGATTCCAGTTTCCCAGTTTGGGAAAGCACAGCTTCTTCGTCGTTCCAATCAAACCAGGATGAATCTCTTTGTAAGAAGCTTGATTTGGATACATAAAGTGGTGGAGAATCACCAGGAAGTTGAATAAATCTCATAGGAGTTGGCATGAAGAAGTTATCCCACTTTCAAATCAGGTGATTCCAGTTTCCCAGTTTGGGAATAGCACAGCTTCTTCGTCGTTCCAATCAAACCAGGATGAATCTCTTTGTAAGAAGCTTGATTTGGATACATAAAGTGGTGGAGAATCACCAGGAAGTTGAATAAATCTCATAGGAGTTGGCATGAAGAAGTTATCCCACTTTCAAATCAGGTGATTCCAGTTTCCCAGTTTGGGAATAGCACAGCTTCTTCGTCGTTCCAATCAAACCAGGATGAATCACTTTGTAAAAGCTTGATTTGGATACATAAAGTGGTGGAGAATCACCAGGAAGTTGAATAAATCTCATAGGAGTTGGCATGAAGAAGTTATCCCACTTTCAAATCAGGTGATTCCAGTTTCCCAGTTTGGGAATAGCACAGCTTCTTCGTCGTTCCAATCAAACCAGGATGAATCACTTTGTAAGAAGCTTGATTTGGATACATAAAGTGGTGGAGAATCACCAGGAAGTTGAATAAATCTCATAGGAGTTGGCATGAAGAAGTTATCCCACTTTCAAATCAGGTGATTCCAGTTTCCCAGTTTGGGAATAGCACAGCTTCTTCGTCGTTCCAATCAAACCAGGATGAATCACTTTGTAAGAAGCTTGATTTGGATACATAAAGTGGTGGAGAATCACCAGGAAGTTGAATAAATCTCATAGGAGTTGGCATGAAGAAGTTATCCCACTTTCAAATCAGGTGATTCCAGTTTCCCAGTTTGGGAATAGCACAGCTTCTTCGTCGTTCCAATCAAACCAGGATGAATCACTTTGTAAGAAGCTTGATTTGGATACATAAAGTGGTGGAGAATCACCAGGAAGTTGAATAAATCTCATAGGAGTTGGCATGAAGAAGTTATCCCACTTTCAAATCAGGTGATTCCAGTTTCCCAGTTTGGGAATAGCACAGCTTCTTCGTCGTTCCAATCAAACCAGGATGAATCTCTTTGTAAGAAGCTTGATTTGGATACATAAAGTGGTGGAGAATCACCAGGAAGTTGAATAAATCTCATAGGAGTTGGCATGAAGAAGTTATCCCACTTTCAAATCAGGTGATTCCAGTTTCCCAGTTTGGGAATAGCACAGCTTCTTCGTCGTTCCAATCAAACCAGGATGAATCTCTTTGTAAGAAGCTTGATTTGGATACATAAAGTGGTGGAGAATCACCAGGAAGTTGAATAAATCTCATAGGAGTTGGCATGAAGAAGTTATCCCACTTTCAAATCAGGTGATTCCAGTTTCCCAGTTTGGGAATAGCACAGCTTCTTCGTCGTTCCAATCAAACCAGGATGAATCACTTTGTAAGAAGCTTGATTTGGATACATAAAGTGGTGGAGAATCACCAGGAAGTTGAATAAATCTCATAGTTGGCATGAAGAAGTTATCCCACTTTCAAATCAGGTGATTCCAGTTTCCCAGTTTGGGAATAGCACAGCTTCTTCGTCGTTCCAATCAAACCAGGATGAATCTCTTTGTAAGAAGCTTGATTTGGATACATAAAGTGGTGGAGAATCACCAGGAAGTTGAATAAATCTCATAGGAGTTGGCATGAAGAAGTTATCCCACTTTCAAATCAGGTGATTCCAGTTTCCCAGTTTGGGAATAGCACAGCTTTTTCGTCGTTCCAATCAAACCAGGATGAATCTCTTTGTAAGAAGCTTGATTTGGATACATAAAGTGGTGGAGAATCACCAGGAAGTTGAATAAATCTCATAGGAGTTGGCATGAAGAAGTTATCCCACTTTCAAATCAGGTGATTCCAGTTTCCCAGTTTGGGAATAGCACAGCTTCTTCGTCGTTCCAATCAAACCAGGATGAATCTCTTTGTAAGAAGCTTGATTTGGATACATAAAGTGGTGGAGAATCACCAGGAAGTTGAATAAATCTCATAGGAGTTGGCATGAAGAAGTTATCCCACTTTCAAATCAGGTGATTCCAGTTTCCCAGTTTGGGAATAGCACAGCTTCTTCGTCGTTCCAATCAAACCAGGATGAATCTCTTTGTAAGAAGCTTGATTTGGATACATAAAGTGGTGGAGAATCACCAGGAAGTTGAATAAATCTCATAGGAGTTGGCATGAAGAAGTTATCCCACTTTCAAATCAGGTGATTCCAGTTTCCCAGTTTGGGAATAGCACAGCTTCTTCGTCGTTCCAATCAAACCAGGATGAATCACTTTGTAAAAGCTTGATTTGGATACATAAAGTGGTGGAGAATCACCAGGAAGTTGAATAAATCTCATAGGAGTTGGCATGAAGAAGTTATCCCACTTTCAAATCAGGTGATTCCAGTTTCCCAGTTTGGGAATAGCACAGCTTCTTCGTCGTTCCAATCAAACCAGGATGAATCACTTTGTAAGAAGCTTGATTTGGATACATAAAGTGGTGGAGAATCACCAGGAAGTTGAATAAATCTCATAGGAGTTGGCATGAAGAAGTTATCCCACTTTCAAATCAGGTGATTCCAGTTTCCCAGTTTGGGAATAGCACAGCTTCTTCGTCGTTCCAATCAAACCAGGATGAATCACTTTGTGAAAAGCTTGATTTGGATACATAAAGTGGTGGAGAATCACCAGGAAGTTGAATAAATCTCATAGGAGTTGGCATGAAGAAGTTATCCCACTTTCAAATCAGGTGATTCCAGTTTCCCAGTTTGGGAATAGCACAGCTTTTTCGTCGTTCCAATCAAACCAGGATGAATCTCTTTGTAAGAAGCTTGATTTGGATACATAAAGTGGTGGAGAATCACCAGGAAGTTGAATAAATCTCATAGGAGTTGGCATGAAGAAGTTATCCCACTTTCAAATCAGGTGATTCCAGTTTCCCAGTTTGGGAATAGCACAGCTTCTTCGTCGTTCCAATCAAACCAGGATGAATCACTTTGTAAGAAGCTTGATTTGGATACATAAAGTGGTGGAGAATCACCAGGAAGTTGAATAAATCTCATAGGAGTTGGCATGAAGAAGTTATCCCACTTTCAAATCAGGTGATTCCAGTTTCCCAGTTTGGGAATAGCACAGCTTCTTCGTCGTTCCAATCAAACCAGGATGAATCTCTTTGTAAGAAGCTTGATTTGGATACATAAAGTGGTGGAGAATCACCAGGAAGTTGAATAAATCTCATAGGAGTTGGCATGAAGAAGTTATCCCACTTTCAAATCAGGTGATTCCAGTTTCCCAGTTTGGGAATAGCACAGCTTCTTCGTCGTTCCAATCAAACCAGGATGAATCACTTTGTAAAAGCTTGATTTGGATACATAAAGTGGTGGAGAATCACCAGGAAGTTGAATAAATCTCATAGGAGTTGGCATGAAGAAGTTATCCCACTTTCAAATCAGGTGATTCCAGTTTCCCAGTTTGGGAATAGCACAGCTTCTTCGTCGTTCCAATCAAACCAGGATGAATCACTTTGTAAGAAGCTTGATTTGGATACATAAAGTGGTGGAGAATCACCAGGAAGTTGAATAAATCTCATAGGAGTTGGCATGAAGAAGTTATCCCACTTTCAAATCAGGTGATTCCAGTTTCCCAGTTTGGGAATAGCACAGCTTCTTCGTCGTTCCAATCAAACCAGGATGAATCACTTTGTGAAAGCTTGATTTGGATACATAAAGTGGTGGAGAATCACCAGGAAGTTGAATAAATCTCATAGGAGTTGGCATGAAGAAGTTATCCCACTTTCAAATCAGGTGATTCCAGTTTCCCAGTTTGGGAATAGCACAGCTTCTTCGTCGTTCCAATCAAACCAGGATGAATCACTTTGTAAGAAGCTTGATTTGGATACATAAAGTGGTGGAGAATCACCAGGAAGTTGAATAAATCTCATAGGAGTTGGCATGAAGAAGTTATCCCACTTTCAAATCAGGTGATTCCAGTTTCCCAGTTTGGGAATAGCACAGCTTCTTCGTCGTTCCAATCAAACCAGGATGAATCACTTTGTAAGAAGCTTGATTTGGATACATAAAGTGGTGGAGAATCACCAGGAAGTTGAATAAATCTCATAGGAGTTGGCATGAAGAAGTTATCCCACTTTCAAATCAGGTGATTCCAGTTTCCCAGTTTGGGAATAGCACAGCTTCTTCGTCGTTCCAATCAAACCAGGATGAATCACTTTGTAAGAAGCTTGATTTGGATACATAAAGTGGTGGAGAATCACCAGGAAGTTGAATAAATCTCATAGGAGTTGGCATGAAGAAGTTATCCCACTTTCAAATCAGGTGATTCCAGTTTCCCAGTTTGGGAATAGCACAGCTTCTTCGTCGTTCCAATCAAACCAGGATGAATCACTTTGTAAGAAGCTTGATTTGGATACATAAAGTGGTGGAGAATCACCAGGAAGTTGAATAAATCTCATAGGAGTTGGCATGAAGAAGTTATCCCACTTTCAAATCAGGTGATTCCAGTTTCCCAGTTTGGGAATAGCACAGCTTCTTCGTCGTTCCAATCAAACCAGGATGAATCACTTTGTAAGAAGCTTGATTTGGATACAAAAGTGGTGGAGAATCACCAGGAAGTTGAATAAATCTCATAGGAGTTGGCATGAAGAAGTTATCCCACTTTCAAATCAGGTGATTCCAGTTTCCCAGTTTGGGAATAGCACAGCTTCTTCGTCGTTCCAATCAAACCAGGATGAATCACTTTGTAAGAAGCTTGATTTGGATACATAAAGTGGTGGAGAATCACCAGGAAGTTGAATAAATCTCATAGGAGTTGGCATGAAGAAGTTATCCCACTTTCAAATCAGGTGATTCCAGTTTCCCAGTTTGGGAATAGCACAGCTTCTTCGTCGTTCCAATCAAACCAGGATGAATCTCTTTGTAAGAAGCTTGATTTGGATACATAAAGTGGTGGAGAATCACCAGGAAGTTGAATAAATCTCATAGGAGTTGGCATGAAGAAGTTATCCCACTTTCAAATCAGGTGATTCCAGTTTCCCAGTTTGGGAATAGCACAGCTTCTTCGTCGTTCCAATCAAACCAGGATGAATCTCTTTGTAAGAAGCTTGATTTGGATACATAAAGTGGTGGAGAATCACCAGGAAGTTGAATAAATCTCATAGGAGTTGGCATGAAAAAGTTATCCCACTTTCAAATCAGGTGATTCCAGTTTCCCAGTTTGGGAATAGCACAGCTTCTTCGTCGTTCCAATCAAACCAGGATGAATCACTTTGTAAGAAGCTTGATTTGGATACATAAAGTGGTGGAGAATCACCAGGAAGTTGAATAAATCTCATAGGAGTTGGCATGAAGAAGTTATCCCACTTTCAAATCAGGTGATTCCAGTTTCCCAGTTTGGGAATAGCACAGCTTCTTCGTCGTTCCAATCAAACCAGGATGAATATCTTTGTAAGAAGCTTGATTTGGATACATAAAGTGGTGGAGAATCACCAGGAAGTTGAATAAATCTCATAGGAGTTGGCATGAAGAAGTTATCCCACTTTCAAATCAGGTGATTCCAGTTTCCCAGTTTGGGAATAGCACAGCTTGTTCGTCGTTCCAATCAAACCAGGATGAATCACTTGGTGAGAAGCTTGATTTGGATACTTAAAGTGGTGTAGAATCACCAGGAAGTTGAATAAATCTCATAGGAGTGGGGATGAAGAAGTTATCCCACTTTCAAATAAGGTGATTCCAGTTTTCCAGTTTGGGAATAGGACAGCTTTTTCGTCGTTCCAATCAAACCAGGATGAATCACTTTGTGAGAAGCTTGATTTGGATACATAAAGTGGTGGAGAATCACCAGGAAGTTGAATAAATCTCATAGGAGTTGGCATGAAGAAGTTATCCCACTTGCAAATCAGGTGATTCCAGTTTCCCAGTTTGGGAATAGCACATCTTCTTCGTCGTTCCAATCAAACCAGGATGAATCACATTGTAAGAAGCTTGATTTGGATACATAAAGTTCTGGAGAATCACCAGGAAGTTGAATAAATCTCATAGGAGTTGGCATGAAGAAGTTATCCCACTTTCAAATCAGGTGATTCTAGTTTCCCAGTTTGGGAAAAGCACAGCTTCTTCGTCGTTCCAATCAAACCAGGATGAATCTCTTTGTAAGAAGCTTGATTTGGATACATAAAGTGGTGGAGAATCACCAGGAAGTTGAATAAATCTCATAGGTGTTGAGATGAGGAGATGAAGAGTTGATACATGGATAGAGGAAGGGATTTGGAGCAGGCAGTAACTTTGGTGATTTACCACAGTAACTTTATTGTTACTGTGGTAACTGAGTTATAAGACTTGGGAAGTTACCTTGCAGCTATTTGGAGAGTGAAACACGCCAGGGGGTGTATGGATAAGCAAGGAGGAGTTTGGATAAGGTCTGGTCAAGGGAAGAAAGCTTTAGACAGGCTGGCACAGCTGGAAAGCTAAAGCAAGATACCCAAGCATGTGAGGAACCTTATTGGCTAGTTTGAATAAGGCATCTTTGACTACACATGCTTGTTATCCTAGCTAGACTGAACCTGAACGTTTTTATGTATCCCTACCCTATATATGTTGTAAACTCTCTCATTAATCAATCCAATGGAGTTTTGAGTATTCTCTCTTGTTCTTTATTCTCTTAGTCTCTCTTAAATCTCCAAATCTACACTAATCATCTCTTGATATTTATTCATCACTCTACATACACAAAAGTGTATATATTTTTTTTTTTTTTTTTTTTTTTTTCGACCCCTCCTTCTAGCGCCATGTATGGATAAGCAAGGAGGAGTTTGGATAAGGTCTGGTCAAGGGAAGAAAGCTTTAGACAGGCTGGCACAGCTGGAAAGCTAAAGCAAGATACCCAAGCATGTGAGGAACCTTATTGGCTAGTTTGAATAAGGCATCTTTGACTACACATGCTTGTTATCCTAGCTAGACTGAACCTGGACGTTTTTATGTATCCCTACCCTATATATGTTGTAAACTCTCTCATTAATCAATCCAATGGAGTTTTGAGTATTCTCTCTTGTTCTTTATTCTCTTAGTCTCTCTTAAATCTCCAAATCTACACTAATCATCTCTTGATATTTATTCATCACTCTACATACACAAAAGTGTATATGGTATCAGAGCCAGGTTGGCAAGGAAGGGAGTGGTGATTTGCGAGAATCTGTTGTGTGTTCTTGGTGTTCTTGAGCTGTTCTTGAGCTGTTCTTGAGCTGTTCTTCAGTTTCTGGGTATTTGGGAGGTTGTCTGGTCGATTCAAGCAACCTCAACAGGAGATGAAGCACAGGTTTAGTAAATCTTTGGGGCGTGAAGAAGAAATGGATGGAGTGTGTTCAAGATGGATAAAGGGAGCTTTGGAAAGCTGTGGGTTATGGAGCAGTCATGGAAAGGGGAAACCTTTCATGGAAATGGCTACTGAAGAAGGTCAGACAAGAGGTCTGAATCTGGGAAATGAAGTTGTTCAAGGAGACACTACAAAGAGTGAGATTGAAGCAACTTTAGGCAAGTCCAAGCCTGTAAGAGTCGTTGAGGACAAAGGGATGATCCGCGGCTTGAGACAAGGAAGGGATGAGTGTTATCAGCTTGTGGGAAGGCTGAGAGAAGTATGGTCAGAGTTAGATGTGGTGAAGGCACACACATCAAATCCGAGATGTGGTCAAGAAAGGAGGAAGCAAGATGTGATCTTTGGCTTCCTTATGGAAGAGGTATGTGAGCTTGTTAAACACACTTGTGATGTGTGGGAGATGAACAGGAAACCAGAAAGATGGAAGGGAGGTACAAGCTGTAAGAAGGGAAGGTTGAGAAAACTTTCTAAGGAGTGGTTAATGAAGAGAAGGGCATGGAGAAAGGGTAGCGAGTCTGAGCACTTAAGTGACAGGATGAGTGTGATCTTGAAGAGAATCAAGGATATACTTCAGCAGATGGTTATAGGAGAGTGTTCATACTCAGCTTACTTGGGAGAATCAGTAGAAGATGGTGTAAGTACAAGGAGGCAGGAGACCAAAGGAGGAGAGGATCCAATCACAAAGAAAGAATGGGATGAGTTTGTTAAGTGTGTGTATGAACTGGTTGCAAGAAAGAAGCAAGGTGCTCTAGCTGCAAGTGAGAAGCAAAGCGATTCCTACACAGCCTCTAAACCTATCATAATTGATTCTGGAGCAACACATCATATGATCAGTGATAGGAGTCTGATAAGTGATGTCAGGGCTGCAACAGGGTGTGTTACCATAGCTAATGGCGCTCAGATCCCAGTAGAAGGAATGGGAAACCTCAAGCTGTTTGAGAAGAGCTCAACCGCCTTATATCTGCCTCAGTTCACTTCAAATCTGATATCTGTTAAGAAAGCTACAATTGATCTGGATTGTCAAGTAGTATTCAGGCCAAATGAAGTTGAGTTTCAAGATTTGAAGACTGGAAGAGTTATTGGCAGAGGGGACAGCAAGCATCACTTATATCATCTCCAAACAGCTAAGACTCTTAATCCCATTAACTCTATGTGCCTGAGTAGTGCTGCTGATAGGTGTGATAGTATGACTTGGCATGCTAGATTAGGACATCCTCATGCTCGTGCAATTGAGTTAATCATGCCTAATATGTCATTTAATCACTTGGAGTGTGAAGCATGCATATTAGGAAAGCATTGTAGGACTGTCTTTCCAGCATCAGAGACTATATATGAGCATTGCTTTGATCTAGTTCACTCAGATGTGTGGACATCTCCGTGTGAGTCTAGGGATAGCCAGAAGTACTTTGTAACTTTTATTGATGAGAAATCAAAGTATACATGGGTCACTTTGATTCCCTCTAAAGATAGAGTCCTAGAAGCCTTTATGAACTTCCAAGCATATGTAACTAATCAATACAATGCTACTGTGAAGGTGCTAAGATCTGATAATGGAGGAGAATACACTAGCAATGCTTTCAAGAGTTATCTAGCAAAGCATGGGATTGTGCAGCAGACAAGCTGTCCTTACACACCACAGCAGAATGGGGTGGCTGAGAGAAAGAATAGGCACTTGATGGAGGTAGCAAGGTCAATGATGTTTCATGCAAATGTTCCAAAGAGGTTTTGGGGGGATGCTGTTCAGACTGCATGCTATCTCATCAACAGAGTTCCGACCAAGATCCTAAAGAATCTGTCTCCCTTTGAGGTATTGAACAAGACTAAACCACACCTTGATCATTTGAGAGTCTTTGGGTGTTTATGTTATGTGATGGTTCCCGGAGAGAGGAGGAACAAGCTAGAAGCAAAGAGTACTAAAGCTATGTTCATTGGGTACTCAATCACTCAGAAAGGGTACAAATGTTATGATCCAATAACCAGGAGGGTTTTGGTATCCAGAGAAGTGAAGTTTGTGGAGTCTAAAGGATATTATGAGGAGAAGAAATGGGAAGACCTAGAGGATCTGTCCCGAGCTCCAACAGAGAAGGCAACAACACTGAGAGTGTTGTTGGAGAGGCTAGGGATAGGATTATCCCAAGATCAGAAACCAGGAAGGAGAGAACCTTCTAACCAAGCTGGAGAAGCTGGAGAAACAACCCCTCTTGATCATGAGAGGGGGAATGGATCTGAATCAGAGGAGCAGAAGCAAAACCAAGAGGATTCAGGACAGCATGATCATGAGGAGACACATGAAGTAGAAATGTTGTTCAGTCTACTGGTACAGAGGAGAGTGAGGATCAGTCAGATGGAAATGAGCAGGGAGAACCTACTGGCTTAGGAGAAGAAACACAAGATAATATTCAGGCTGAAGAACACGTTGAGACCCTGCGGAGGAGCACAAGGATAAAGAGGGATCCTTCCAACTGGGTAAA
Organism: Brassica napus; assembly: GCF_020379485.1. NCBI lineage: Eukaryota > Viridiplantae > Streptophyta > Magnoliopsida > Brassicales > Brassicaceae > Brassica > Brassica napus. The sequence goes on from NW_026014901.1 coordinate 21,765, forward strand.
CACGAGAGTGTACTACAATGCCCAGGCTGTGGAGCATCCTTCTCAAGCTGTGTGTTCCTTTGCTGAGTTTCCAGAGGAGCATCATGCCTTTATGATTAGTCTGGATGAGAGTTATGTACCAAGGACTTATGAAGAAGCTATGTTAGACAAGGAATGGAAAGAATCAGTGGGAGCTGAAGCAGGTGCTATGATCAAAAATGATACATGGTATGAGAGTGAGCTGCCTAAGGGAAAGAGGGCTGTATCTAGTAGATGGATCTTCACAATCAAGTATCTAGCAAATGGACAGATTGATAGGAAGAAGACCAGATTGGTTGCAAGAGGATTTACACAGACCTATGGAGAGGATTACATTGATACCTTTGCACCAGTAGCTAAGCTACATACAGTTCGGATTGTGTTGTCCATTGCAACAAACTTGGAGTGGGATTTGTGGCAGATGGATGTGAAGAATGCTTTCTTACAAGGTGAGCTAGAAGATGAGGTATACATGCTTCCTCCTCCTGGTCTTGAGCATCTAGTAAAACCAGGAAATGTTTTGAGATTGAAGAAGGCAATCTATGGGCTGAAGCAGTCTCCTAGAGCTTGGTACAGGAAGCTGAGTACAACCCTGAATGGCAGAGGATTCAGGAAGTCTGAACTGGATCATACACTCTTCACCTTGGTTACTCCATCAGGGATCATTGTGATACTGGTATATGTGGATGATTTGATTATCACAGGGAGTGATAAGGCTGGGATTAAAGCCACTAAAGAGTTCCTCAAGTCTGTGTTTGACATCAAAGACTTGGGAGAGATGAAGTATTTCTTGGGGATTGAGATATGCAGATCCAAGGAGGGTTTGTTTATGTCTCAAAGGAAGTATACAATGGATATGCTGAAGGAGACTGATGTACTTGGAGGAAAGGTAGCAAAGACACCTCTTGAGGAGGGGTATAAGGTCTTGCGTGAGGGGGAGGTGTTGAGATAAGAGAATAAAGTGTTGAGATGAGGAGATGAAGAGTTGATACATGGATAGAGGAAGGGATTTGGAGCAGGTAGTAACTTTGGAGATTTACCACAGTAACTTTATTGTTACTGTGGTAACTAAGTTAAAAGACTTGGGAAGTTACCCTGCATCCATTTGGAGAGTGTAACACGACAGGAGGAGTCTGGATAAGCAAGGAGGAGTTTGGATAAGGTCTGGTCAAGGGAAGAGAGCTTTAGACAGGCTGGCACCAGCTGGAAAGCTAAAGCAAGATACCCAAGCATGTGAGGAACCTTATTGGCTGGTTTGAATAAGGCATCTTTGACTACACATGCTTCTTATCCTAACTAGACTGAACCTGGACGAAAATATGTATCTCTAATCTATATATGTTGTAAACTCTCTCATTAATCAAGCTAATGGAGTTTTGAGTCTCTCTCTCTCTTGTTCTTAATCTCCAATCTCTTTAATTCTCAGATTAAACTTAATCACTCTTTAAATCACTAAATCTATTATGGTATCAGAGCCAGGTTCCTTTAAAAGGAGAGAGTGATTTCGTGGTTCCAAATGTTCTTGAGTGTTCTTGAGTGTTCTTGAGAGTTCTTGAGATTTTTCAAGAGCTAGATCCTTTAAAAGTCAAGTTTGTGTCTGTTGGTGTTTCTTTTGGAGAGTCAGCTTCAAGGGAGTCTCTTTAGGTGTTTGACAAGGTCAGAAGAGGGGTCTAGCTTGTGGTTAAGATTGGCGTGTGAGATTAGAAGCATCTGAGTGAAGATCTAGGCTAAAGAAGATGGAGCTGCTTCAATCTGGTACAACAAGGAGTGAAGAGAAGAAAGAGAGAGGGAATGAGTGGGGGTGGTTCTCACAGATGAAAACAACTCTGAAAAGTTGTGGAGTTTGGAGAAACCATGAGAAGGAAGAGTCTTTGAAGGGTAAAGATGCTGAGAAAGATCAGACAGCAAGAAAAACAAGTGAAGATTGCTTCAGTCTTGAAGAAAGTACACTGCTTGAGAAGATTGAAGATGTTTATGAGGACAAGATCAGTCTTAGGAGAGTGTATGAAGTCAAGAAGGTGATTAGTGAAGTTAAACCAGGAAGAGAAGGGTTTAATAACCATGTGAGGAAGCTACAACATTTGTGGGTTGAACTACAAGGGTTGAGATCTCATGTGGATGGGGATACTACACAAGAGCAAGCGACGGTGCTGAAGCTCTTGGCGAGTATGGAGTCATCATATGGGTGGCTGGTGGAGATGGTTCTAAGAGGGGAACAGCTTCCGGAAATGGAAGAGGTCTGTGTGCTTATAAGAAGGGCGTATGGGATAATGAGAGATGATGAGAGGCTAACCATGAGTAGGAGGGAGAGCTCATGGAAGCCAACTGGGAGTAGGAGTGAGAGCTTCCAGAAGCTAACCATGAGTAGGAGTGAGAGCTCATGGAGGCTAACCGGGAGTAGGAGTGAGGGCTTCCGGAAGAGGAGGAGGTGCAGAATGCTATCCAAAGCCTCTATCAACATAGGAAAGGGTAGAAAGAGAGTTGTGGGAGAGTGTTCTTACTCAGCCTACATGGGGAAATCAGTAGAAGACAGTGGGGTGTTAAAAGAGCAGGAGAAAGGGAGTAGAGCTGATGATCGCATCACCAGGAAAGAATGGAGAGTGTTCATGGAACAAGTACAAGCCTTAGCAGCAAGCAGGAAGCAGGCTATACAATCCGGAGCTTCTAAACCAATTGTGATTGATTCTGGAGCAAGTCATCATATGATCAGTGATAGGAGGCTTATAAGTGAGATCTGTTGAGTTGAGCTGAATATATATGTATGAAGAGCTAAGGAGTTGAAGAGGAAAGGAGATGAGGAAGCTTGAGAGAGTTTAGGGAGAGCATGGTACGGACGTCCGTACAAGGCCGTACAAGCCGTACAGTCCGTACCATCCAGCATCGACCAAGACTTACCTTGCATCAGCCAAGTAACACGGTAACTAAGGTAAAGGGAAGGAACTTACCTTGAGGCATCAGACCGTTTAGGGATAAGGTAGAGCGCGCCTTGACAGGCTGGAACAGCTGGAAAGGCAAGAGCATCTCGGTCCAAGATGCCAGATACTCCGCGCATGTGGAGAAGCTAATTGGCTAGTCCAAATGAGCTTATCCTCTCCTGATTGACCTCACATGCTTTAGTCTTCTCTTGATTTCGAAAACCCTTGTATGCTCTCTCTATATATTGTAACTCATCAACCCTAATGAAGATTATGCAGTTTGAGTCTCTCTAATCTCTTAGACACTATGCTTTTCTCTTAGACACTAAACGGCTCTATCTAGTCTCCTAATCTTTCACAAACTTCTCTTAATCACTTCCTAAACACTCTCTTTATTCTGTTTACTCTAAGGATCTCTTAATCTCATATGGTATCAGAGCCAGGTTCATTTGAATCTGGGGTTTGATCTTTAGAGAGTTACAAGCTAAACGTCTTTGAAGCTACACGCGAGTAGTCTTGAAGGTGTTGAAGCTGTGGTCCGTTCTAGTTGAAGCTGTGCTACGTTCTGTTGGTTTGCGTGATTCTAGACTCAAGGTTGGTGTGTACGAAATCCAAGATCCAAGTTTTCAAGTCAAGCAAAGATGGAACATGGGATGAACATGAGGATGAAGGTAGCGGTTACTTTCAAAGGTAGCAACTACCTTGTGTGGTCTCGGATGGTGAAGACTGCTGTGGGAAGTAAGGGTTTGTGGGGGCACATCACAACAGGGGAGGCTCCGAAACTCATTACTCAGGGAGGAGATCAAGAAGAGGTCTCCAATGAAGCGGCTGTGGAGAAATGGCAACAAGAAGACATGCTGGTGATGACGGTTCTACACGCATCCTTGGACCCAGCTATCTTGGATGCCTACAGCTACTGTGAATCAGCCAAGGAGCTGTGGGACACGCTGAAGAAGGTGTATGGGAACACTTCCAACCTCAGCCGTGTGTTTGAAGTGAAGCTAGCGATCAACCGTCTTGCACAAGAGGACATGGAGTTCACTAAGCACTTGGGGAGGTTCAGGTCCTTATGGTCAGAGCTGGAGATGCTGAGGCCGAGCACAACTGATCCAGATCAGCTGAATGAGAGGCGCGAGCAAGACAAGGTCTTTGGGCTGCTTCTCACACTGAACCCGGCCTACACCCAGCTCATCCAGCACATGTTAAGGTCAGACAAGCTTCCGGACCTTGAGGAGGTGTGTGCACAAATCCAAAGGGAGCAGGGATCCATGGGTTTGTTTGGAGGTAAGGGGGAGCTCTCTCTTGCCAATCAAGCAGCTCATGAGGATTCAACCGAGGCTCCACAAGCAAACAAGGCATCTCACGGGAAGTACGAGGACAGGAAGTTCAATGGCAACTGTGATCATTGCAAGAAGCATGGTCATAAGAAGAGCCAATGCTGGATACTGCACCCACACCTCAAGCCGGCCAAGTTCATGAAGGAGCGTGAGGGAAGGGCAAATGTGACTGAAGGTTCAAGCGGAGCTGGCACCAGCAAGATCAGTGAAGTGGATGGGCTTGGAGGCAATGATGGGAATGGGAAGTCTCTGGTGGCTTACACAGGCGCCTCAAGCTCCCGCAGCAATGATGACTACATCAAGAGATCAGACCTTGATGCCCTCTTCAAAATGCTAAAGGAAAACGGTAACACTTACGGTTATTCCTTTGGAGCTTCTATGATTGCATATAAGGATGATCACTTGATTAGAGAACTAGTAGAACGGTTAGAAGCTAGGAATGAGTATAGGCATGCTTACATTGCTAGAACTGATAAGATGCATTCATCACTTAGTAATCTATGCCATAATGCTAAACGAGTAGGTAAACCATTGATTGTTGATTCTGGTGCATCACATCATATGATAAGTGATGAAAACTTGATTAAGGATATAGAACCTACACATGGGCATGTGATGATAGCAAATGGGGATAAGATACCCATTAGAGGAATAGGAAAGCTTAAGCTGTTTAACAAAGAATCTAGAGCTTTTTACATGCCTGAATTCACATCAAACCTATTATCAGTGAAGAAATGTACTAATGATTTACAATGCAATGTTATCTTTAGTCCTAATGATGTGAAGTTTCAGGATATTGAGAGCAGCAGGTTGATTGGGAAAGGGGTGACTAAGGGAGATCTCTATATGCTTGAAGAACTCACTTCTGTTCCTGATTATAGTTGCTCGTTTACTTCTGCTTCTTTGTTGAATAAAAATGCATTGTGGCATGCTAGAGTAGGACACCCTCATGTTAAAGCTTTGAACTTAATGGTACCAGGTGTTGTGTTTGAGAATAAGGATTGTGAAGCTTGCATTTTAGGCAAGCATTGTAGAACTGTGTTTCAAAAGTCTACTACTGTTTATGATAATTGCTTTGATCTAATTCATTCAGATGTATGGACTGCCCCTTGCTTATCTAGAGATAGTTATAAGTATTTTGTCACATTCATTGATGAAAAATCCAAATACACCTGGTTAACCTTAATTCAGACCAAAGATAGGGTACTTGATGCATTTAGGAATTTTCAAACTTATGTAACTAACCATTATCATGCTAAGATTAAAATTTTGAGATCAGATAATGGAGGAGAGTACACGAGTCATGCATTCAAGCAACACCTATCACAACATGGGATTCTACATCAAACAAGCTGTCCTTATACTCCACAGCAAAATGGAGTGGCTGAGAGGAAGAATAGGCATCTCATGGAAGTGGCAAGGTCACTTATGTTTCAGAGTAATGTTCCAAAGAGATTTTGGAGTGATGCGGTTGCCACTGCTTGTTACCTGATAAACAGAACTCCAACCAAAGTTCTGAATGAGAAGGCTCCATTTGAAGTTCTGAACAGGTACAAGCCAGCTCTTGATTACTTGCGAGTCTTTGGATGCCTATGCTTTGTCCTCAAACCAGGAGAGATGATCAACAAGCTAGAAGCAAGAAGCACTAAGGCTGTGTTCATAGGATACTCAGCTACACAGAAAGGATACAAATGCTATGATCCTATAGCAAGGAGAGTTCTTGTATCTAGAGATGTGAAGTTCTTGGAAGATAGAGGATACTATGAAGAAAAGAATCAAGAAGACCTGAAGGACTTAACATCAGACAAGGCCACCACCTTGCGGATCATTCTTGAAGGTCTTGGAATCAGTACATCCCAGGATCCGAGGAATCACGCAACTACACCTCCTGAAGTTGGTTCACCATCCCACCTTGATCATGAGGGAGGAGAGGAGCATGAGGAGCCTATGCAAGAGGCCAACCAAGATGAAGGAGGAGTAGAGAATGAAGGAGAAGAGAGCATAGGCTCGGATGGTCATGGACATGATCATGGTGTGACACAAACACCTTCTCAAGATGAAGTGGTAGAAGAACAACAGGAAGAAGAACCAGTTGTGCAGCCACTAAGAAGGAGTACAAGGATAAGGAAGGATCCTTCCAGTTGGGTAAACACGAGAGTGTACTACAATGCCCAAGCTGTGGAGCATCCTTCTCAAGCCGTGTGCTCCTTTGCTCAATATCCAGAAGCACATTGCGCGTTCATGGTAAACTTGGATGAGAATCACATCCCAAGAAGCTATGAAGAAGCAATGAAAGATAAAGAATGGAAGGAATCAGTTGGAGATGAGGCAGGAGCGATGATCAAGAATGATACATGGTATGAGAGTGAGTTACCAAAAGGGAAGAAGGCTGTGACTAGTAGATGGATATTCACAATCAAGTACAAAGCGGATGGAAAGGTTGAGAGGAAGAAGTCAAGACTAGTTGCAAGAGGGTTCACTCAAACTTATGGAGAAGATTACATAGAAACCTTTGCACCAGTAGCTAAACTCCACACAATCCGGATTGTACTAAGCTTGGCTGTGAATCTTGGATGGGGGTTATGGCAAATGGATGTGAAGAATGCGTTTCTACAAGGTGAACTTGAGGATGAAGTGTATATGCATCCACCTCCAGGCCTTGAACACTTAGTAAAGAGTGGGAATGTACTGAGATTGAAGAAAGCCATCTATGGACTGAAGCAATCACCAAGGGCTTGGTACAACAAGTTGAGCACTACTCTGAATGGCCGAGGCTTCAAGAAGTCTGAACTAGATCACACTCTCTTCACTCTCACGACTCCCTCAGGTATGATTGCTCTCCTTGTGTATGTTGATGATATCATTATCACAGGGAGTGATAAGGAAGGTATCATAGCAACCAAGGAGTTTCTTAAATCCATGTTTGAGATTAAAGACTTGGGAGAAATGAAATACTTCCTTGGAATTGAGATATGTAGATCCAAGGAAGGTTTGTTCATGTCCCAAAGGAAATATACACTTGATCTTTTGAAAGGTGCAGGTGCTTATGGAGGCAAGACAGCAAGGATGCCTATGGAGGATGGCTACAAAGTCCCACGAGAGGGGGAGATTGAAGACAGCAAACCTTATCAGGATCCTAAACTCTATAGAAAACTAGTTGGCAAATTGATTTATCTTACTATAACTAGACCTGACATCTGCTTTGCTGTGAATCAGGTGAGTCAACACATGCAAGTGCCTAAGGAACATCACTGGCACATGGTGGAGAGGATCTTGATGTATCTCAACGGCTCACCTGATCAAGGAGTATGGATGGGCTGCAATGGAAGCACTGAAGTGGTGGGATATTGTGATGCGGATTGGGCTGGTGATAGAGCAGACAGGAGATCAACCACAGGCTATTGCACATTCATTGGAGGCAACTTGGTGACTTGGAAGAGCAAGAAGCAGAAGGTAGTGTCATGTTCAAGTGCAGAAGCCGAGTATAGAGCCATGCTGAAGCTCACCAACGAGTTGGTATGGATCAAAGGCATCTTGAAGCACTTGGAGATCGATCAAGCAACTCCAATGACAATGCATTGTGACAATCAAGCTGCCATCCACATTGCATCCAACTCGGTGTTTCATGAGAGGACCAAGCACATTGAAGTTGATTGTCACAAGGTGAGGCAGATGATTGTGCTAGGGGTGATCTTGCCATGTTACACAAGGAGTGAAGATCAGCTAGCGGATGTGTTCACCAAGGCTGCAAGACAGAAGACAATGGAGTCCATTCACATCAGGTTGGGCCTCATTGATCTTGGGAAGAGAAGGAGCTAATCCCCTTAGCTGCAAGGTCTTTACTCTTTTTCCCTCATCAAAGTTTTATCCCATTGGGTTTTCTTTGGTGAGGTTTTTAATGAGGAAGATCTTGTGGCTGTCCAAGCTTAGACTTATACAAAGCTAAGCTTGAGGGGGAGTGTTGAGTTGAGCTGAATATATATGTATGAAGAGCTAAGGAGTTGAAGAGGAAAGGAGATGAGGAAGCTTGAGAGAGTTTAGGGAGAGCATGGTACGGACGTCCGTACAAGGCCGTACAAGCCGTACAGTCCGTACCATCCAGCATCGACCAAGACTTACCTTGCATCAGCCAAGTAACACGGTAACTAAGGTAAAGGGAAGGAACTTACCTTGAGGCATCAGACCGTTTAGGGATAAGGTAGAGCGCGCCTTGACAGGCTGGAACAGCTGGAAAGGCAAGAGCATCTCGGTCCAAGATGCCAGATACTCCGCGCATGTGGAGAAGCTAATTGGCTAGTCCAAATGAGCTTATCCTCTCCTGATTGACCTCACATGCTTTAGTCTTCTCTTGATTTCGAAAACCCTTGTATGCTCTCTCTATATATTGTAACTCATCAACCCTAATGAAGATTATGCAGTTTGAGTCTCTCTAATCTCTTAGACACTATGCTTTTCTCTTAGACACTAAACGGCTCTATCTAGTCTCCTAATCTTTCACAAACTTCTCTTAATCACTTCCTAAACACTCTCTTTATTCTGTTTACTCTAAGGATCTCTTAATCTCATAAGATCAAGGCTGCAACAGGGAGTGTTATGATAGCTAATGGTGCCATGATCCCAATAGAAGGAGTGGGAAAGCTAAAACTGTTTGAGAAGGACACAACTGCCTTCTACATGCCTCAGTTCACTTCAAATCTATTATCTGTGAAGAAAGCTACCATTGATCTTGATTGTCAAGTAGTATTCAGACCTGATGAAGTGGAGTTTCAAGATTTGAAGACTGGGAGAGTCATTGGCAGAGGAGACAGCAAGAATCAGCTATATCACCTCAACTTGGCTAAGACCTCTAATCCCTTTGATTCTATTTGCTTGAGTAGTACTGCTGAGAAGATTGATAGTATTACTTGGCATGCTAGATTAGGACATCCTCATGCTCGTGCCATTGAATTGATAATCCCTAATATGTCATTCAATCACTTGAATTGTGAAGCATGCATATTAGGAAAGCATTGTAGGACTGTTTTTCCAACATCTGAGACTACTTATGAGCATTGCTTTGATCTAGTTCACTCGGATGTGTGGACCGCTCCATGCATGTCTAGAGACAGCCATAAATACTTTGTGACATTCATTGATGAGAAGTCTAAGTATACATGGCTCACATTGCTTCCATCTAAAGATAGGGTGCTAGAAGCTTTTATGAACTTCCAAGCATATGTATCTAATCAATACAATGCCACTGTGAAGGTACTGAGATCAGACAACGGAGGTGAATACATCAGCAATGCCTTTAAGAGTCATCTAGCCAAGCATGGGATTGTGCATCAGACCAGTTGTCCCTACACACCACAGCAGAATGGTGTAGCTGAGAGGAAGAATAGGCACTTGATGGAGGTTGCTAGGTCGATGATGTTTCATGCAAATGTCCCAAAACGTTTTTGGGGAGATGCTGTACAGACTGCTTGCTATCTCATCAACCGAGTCCCAACCAAGATACTGAAGAATCTGTCTCCATTTGAGGTGCTGAATAAGAGCAAGCCATTTATTGATCACCTACGAGTATTTGGATGTGTATGCTATGTCATGACCCCAGGAGAACAGAGAAACAAGCTGGAGGCAAAGAGTACTAAGGCTATGTTCATTGGATACTCTATCACTCAGAAGGGATACAAGTGCTATGATCCTGAAGCAAGGAGAGTGATGGTATCTAGAGAAGTGAAGTTTATTGAATCAAAAGGGTATTATGAAGAAAAGGAGTGGGAAAATCTGAAGGATTTGTCTCAAGCTCCATCTGATAGAGCAACAACACTGAGGGTGATGTTGGAGAAGCTAGGGATAGGGTTATCCCAGGATCAGGAATCTGGAAGAAGAGAGTCTTCCAATTCGACTAGTGAAGCTGAAAGAGCAACTCCTCTTGATCATGAGAGGGGGAATGGAACTGAATCTCATGAGCAAGTGCAAAATCAAGAAGATTCAGGCCAGCATAATCAAGAGGTGACACAGGAAGTAGAGACTGGTGCTCAGTCTAGTGGAGATGGGCAAAGAGAGTCTACTGGCTCAGATGAGAGTGGAGAGTGGGAAGGAGATCCTAATGGTTCAAATGAGAGTGGTGCTCAATCAAGTGAAGATGGGCAAGAGCCACAAGAAGAACAAGTTCAGGAGCTAAGGAGTGTTGAGATGAGTTGAGACATTTGAGGTAAAGAGAAGGCTTGAGAGGTTAAGTATGAATGGAGAAGAAGGAGCTTAGGAGGAATGGAGAAGTGAGGCTGAGGCATCCGTACAAGGCCGTACATGGCCGTACATGGCCGTACATGGCCATACACACTTACCTCAGCCACGGTTAAGCCAAGAGTTACTTAAGTAACTTAACTAGATAAGAAGAAGCTCTGATCACTTATCTGAAGGATCAGACCGTTACCAAAGGAAGAAGGAGCGTGTGACAGCCTGTCTTGGGCTGGAAAGAAGAAGGCATAAAGCAAAGATGCTTCACACACGCGGTCACTCCTATTGGATAGTTCAAATGCATTCTTATCCTATCCATTGACTTCACATGCTTTCTCCTCTTGTATTTCGAAACCCTAGAGACTCTCTCTTACTATATAATGTATCCTAAGCTCATTAATAAAGATTAGACAGTTCTAAACAAATCAATCTCTCTATACTTTTCACAATGATTCTCCATTAGTCTCTTAATCTCTTCTCTATTCTTATCTAAACTCAGATTATCTTTTACTTTACTCAAAACTTATATGGTATCAGAGCCAGGTTGATTTCAATCTGAGTTCTTGGCGTTTTTCTCTTGAAGATTCAAACTTGAAACTTTGGGAGATCAAGTGAGAGTGGTGTGAGTGTTCTTGGAAGAAGCTGCATCCCGGGAGCTACATCTTCATACCGAAAGTCTTATCTAGCTTTTTGAGGGTTCTTTGAAGAGTAAAGACAAGGCACGGAAGGGTTTGAGCTGGTGTTGTAGTTCTGAGTCTCAAGATCAAGTCTTTTACAAGTTATTGAAGTGAAACTGTTGAAGATGGAGAGTGGTTCCAAGATGAAGGTTGCTGTGACTTTCAAGGGAAGTAACTACCTAGTATGGTCTAGGATGGTGAAGACTGCTGTGGGAAGTAAGGGTTTATGGAAGCACATCACATCTGGTGAGGCTCCAAAGCTCATTACTCAAGGAGGAGACAAGGAGAGTGTCTCGGAAGCTGAAGCTGAGAAGTGGCAACAAGAGGACATGGTGGTGATGTCTGCTCTTCATAGCTCGTTGGAGCCAGCCATTCTAGATGCTTACAGCTATTGTGAGACAGCCAAGGAGCTGTGGGAAACATTGAAGAAGGTGTATGGAAACACCTCTAACCTCAGCCGGGTCTTTGAAGTGAAGAAAGCTTTGAATGATCTAACTCAGGAGGACATGGAGTTCACTAAGCATTTGGGGAGGTTCCGGACACTCTGGTCAGAGCTGGAGATGCTGAGGCCGAGCACAACTGATCCAGAGCTGCTAAATGAAAGGAGAGAGCAAGATAAAGTCTTTGGGTTGTTGCTTACATTGAATCCAAGCTACAGTGGGTTGATTCAGCATATGTTGAGGGCTGAGAAGCTTCCGGACCTGGAGGATGCGTGTGCTCAGATACAAAAGGAGCAAGGCTCCATTGGCTTGTTTGGTGGTAAAGGAGACTTGTCTCTAGCCAATGCTGCGCGAACTGATCATGAGGAGATACCACAAGCCAACAGAGCAGCACACGGCAAGTATGAGGATAGGAAGTTCAATGGCAATTGTGATCACTGCAAGAAGCATGGGCACAAGAAGAGCCAGTGCTGGATACTACATCCTCATCTGAAGCCAGTGTTGAGATGAGCCAAGTATATGTGGAGCAAGTGAGGAGTTGAGACTAAGGAGATGAGTTGAAGCTTGGAAAGGTTTGGGTAAGGTCCGTACTGTCCGTACATGACCGTACCATCCGTACACATGGAGATGGGTAAAACCTTGACAAGAGTAAAGAAGTTACTTGGGGTAACTTATGGGAAGGGAAGGAACTTACCTGGATGGATCAGACCGTTGAGGGATAAGGAAGAGCGCGCCTTGACAGGCTGGAACAGCTGGAAAGGCAAGAGCATCTCGGTCCAAGATGCTAGATGCTCCGCGCATGTGGAGAAGCTAATTGGCTAGTTCAAATGAGCTTATCCTTTCTACATTGACCTCACATGCTTCAGTCTTCTCTTGGTTTCGAAAACCCTTGTATGCTCACACTATATATTGTAACTCATGTTGTTAATGAAAGATTAGACAGTTCTTGACACTAAAACAATCTCTTAGACTCAAAGGCTCTCAATCATGATCATACACTAAACTCTTAGCTAAACTCGTCCTAAATAACCTCTAGACTCTTTCTAATCTCTTTCTTTCCTTATATCAAACTCAGATTCTCTAAAACTTATATGGTATCAGAGCCAGGTTCATCATAATCTGGGTTTGAGTACTAAGAACACTCAAGAACACATCAGCCGCTTAGCTTTCATCCGAGTGATTCTGAAATGGAAAGCAACAAGGCAGTGGTTCCGGTTACTCTCAAGGGGGGTAACTACCTTTTGTGGTCTCGTTTGGTGAAGACAGCAGTGGGGAGTAAGGGTTTATGGGGACACATCACACAGAGTGAAGCCCCAAAGCTCATTACTTATGAAGGCGACAAGGAGGTCGTCGAGTGCGATGAAGAGAAGTGGGAGCAAGATGATCAGCTGGTGATGTCCATACTCCAACGGTCTCTTGAAGTGTCTATCCTGGAGGCATACAGCTACTGTGAGACAGCAAAGGATCTTTGGGACACGCTAAAGAAGGTTTATGGTAACATCTCAAACTTGAGCCGTGTGTTTGAAGTGAAACGTGCTATCAACAGCTTGACACAGGAGGACATGGAGTTTACTAAGCACCTTGGGAGGTTCAGAGCCTTGTGGTCTGAACTGGAGATGCTGAGGCCAGGCACAACCAACCTAGATGAGCTGGCTGAGAGACGTGAGCAGGACAAGGTGTTTGGGTTGCTACTCACGTTGAATCCAAGCTACAACAGCCTCATCAAACACATCCTGAGGTCCGGGAAGTTACCTGACCTTGAGGACGTGTGTGCACAAGTTCAGAAGGAGGAAGGTTCTATTGGTCTCTTTGGAGGGAAAGGAGAGATCACACTTGCAAACCAAGCTGAGGTTCCGCAAGCAAACCGTGCAAGCTCTAACCAGTATGATGCAAAGAAGTTCACGGGAAATTGTGATCATTGCAAGAGACAAGGTCACAAGAAGAACCAGTGCTGGATCTTGCATCCTCATCTGAAGCCGGCCAAGTTCTCAAGAGAAAAAGATGGGAGAGCCAATGTCTCGTATGCTGGAAGTGAGCCGGGAAGTTCAAGTGTTGCTGGGAGCTCAGGCCAAGCTGGAGAGGGCGGGACACGTGAGCCTGGAGATAGCAAGGCCCTGGTGACTTACACACCTCAGCCAAGCCTTCAGAACAACCGTGAGAACGAGTACCTAAGGAGATCAGACATTGACTCCCTCATCAAAATGCTAAAGGAGAATGGTAACACACTTGGTACTCTTGGTTACTCCTTTGGTGCATCATATGAATCGTGTAGTATTGCTAGAGAACCTGATCATTCAAGCATTGCTTATAAACCTACTAGCATACTAGGACAGTCTCATATTGCACACAATCTGTTTAAACCATTGGTAGTTGATTCAGGAGCTTCTCATCATATGATTAGTGATACTAGTTTGATTAGAGACATTGAACCTACAAATGGACATGTCATGATTGCAAATGGAGATAAAATCCCAATTAGAGGAATTGGCAAGCTAAAATTGTTTGATAAAGACTCTAAAGCATTTTATATGCCTGACTTCACATCAAATCTATTATCTGTAAAGAAGTGTACTACAGATCTTAATTGCAATGTTATATTTAGTCCTAATGATGTGAAGTTTCAGGATATTGAGAGCAGCCAATTGATTGGAAAAGGAGTTACCAAGGGAGATTTATATTTACTTGAAGAACTAGCTCCTGTTTCTGATTACTTATGCTCATTTACTTCTGCTTCTATGATGAATAAAAATGCATTGTGGCATGCTAGACTAGGTCATCCCCATGTTAGGGCTTTAAACTTAATGTTACCAGGTGTGGTATTTGAAAATAAGGATTGTGAAGCTTGCATTTTAGGCAAGCATTGTAAAACTGTGTTTCCCATTTCATCTACTGTTTATGACAAATGCTTTGATCTAATTCACTCTGATGTTTGGACTGCTCCTTGCTTGTCTAGGGATAGTTTTAAATACTTTGTCACATTCATAGATGAAAAATCGAAATACACCTGGATAACACTTATTCAAACCAAAGATAGGGTGCTTGAAGCTTTTAAGAATTTTCATAACTATGTGACTAACCATTACAATGCCAAGATTAAAATTTTGAGATCAGATAATGGTGGGGAATACACTGGTCAAGCCTTCAAGCAACATCTAGCACAACATGGGATACTACACCAAACGAGTTGTCCTTATACTCCTCAGCAAAATGGAGTGGCTGAGAGAAAGAATAGGCATCTCATGGAGGTGGCAAGGTCAATGATGTTTCAAGCAAATGTTCCTAAGAGGTTTTGGAGTGATGCTGTGGCTACATCTTGTTATCTAATCAACCGGATCCCAACTAAGATTCTACATGATCAGTCTCCTTTTGAAGCCTTGAACAAGTACAAGCCATCATTGGAGCATATGCGAATCTTTGGATGTCTATGCTTTGTCCTTAGGCCAAAAGAGTTGAGGAACAAGCTTGAAGCAACCAGCACAAGAGCTATGTTTGTTGGCTACTCTACTACTCAAAAGGGTTACAAGTGCTATGATCCTACTACTCGAAGAGTTCTAGTCTCTAGAGATGTAAAGTTCATTGAAGCTAAGGGGTTCTATGAGGAAAAGAATCAAGATGAGCTGCTAGAGTTGACAAGAGAGTCAGATAGAGCGGCCAGCCTTAGAAGTATTCTAGAGGGGCTTGGGATACATACTACCCAGGATCCGAAGGAGAGACGCAGTACAACAACCACACAACCTACCGAGGCATCAAATGTAGATCATGGGGGGGAAAACACACCTGAACCAGCTGAAGTACATGTTGAAAGCCATGATCAAGAAGGCTCAGGTGATCATGATCAAAGTATGATGCAGGAAGATAGGGAGGTACCAAGCCAAGATCAAGAGGAGGAAACTAATGCAACTACAACTGAACCTGAACCAGAGCCGGCGGTGCAGCCATTGAGAAGAAGCACCAGAGTGAGAAAGGATAGTTCCAACTGGGTAAACACGAGAGTGTACTACAATGCCCAGGCTGTGGAACATCCCTCTCAAGCTGTGTGTTCCTTTGCTCATTATCCAGAAGAACATTGTGCCTTTATGGTAAGCTTAGATGAGAGCCATGTACCAAAGTCATATGAGGAAGCCATGAAGGACAAGGAGTGGAGGGAATCAGTGGAGCTGAATCCAATGCAATGATCAAGAATGACACTTGGTATGAGAGTGAGTTACCTAAAGGAAAGAGAGCAGTGTCTAGTAGATGGATCTTTACAATCAAGTACCAAGCAAATGGACAGATTGATAGAAAGAAGACTCGTTTGGTTGCAAGAGGATTCACTCAAACATATGGAGAGGATTATATAGACACATTTGCGCCAGTTGCTAAGCTACATACCATCAGGATTGTCCTATCACTTGCGGTGAATCTTGAGTGGGGCTTGTGGCAAATGGATGTAAAGAATGCATTCCTACAAGGAGAACTAGAAGATGAAGTGTATATGTTACCTCCTCCTGGTCTAGAGCACTTGGTGAAGAAAGGGAATGTTCTCAGACTAAAGAAAGCTATCTATGGTCTAAAACAATCACCACGGGCATGGTACAACAAGTTGAGCACAACTCTGAATGGAAGAGGCTTTAGGAAGTCAGAGCTTGATCATACTCTCTTTACACTCAACACACCTTCAGGTATTGTCGTTCTACTTGTGTATGTAGATGACATCATTATAACAGGTAGTGATAAAGAAGAGATACAAGCCACTAAAGACTTTCTTAAATCTGTTTTTGAGATTAAAGACTTGGGAGAGATGAAATACTTCCTTGGGATTGAGATATGTAGATCCAAGGAAGGTTTGTTTCTATCCCAAAGAAAGTATACACTTGATCTGTTGAAAGATGCAGGTAAGCTTGATGGAAAGACGGCCAAGACTCCCTTGGAAGATGGATACAAGGTTCCACGTGAGGGGGAGATTGAAGACAGTCCACCATTCAAGGATGCAAAGCTCTATAGAAAGCTAGTGGGTAAGCTCATATACCTAACCATCACACGTCCTGATATTTGTTTTGCTGTGAACCAGGTGAGTCAGCATATGCAAGTTCCAAAAGAACATCATTGGGGAATGGTGAACCGGATCTTGATGTATCTTAATGGCTTAGCGGATCAAGGAGTGTGGATGGGGTGTAATGGGAGTACAGAAGTTCTAGGCTACTGTGATGCAGATTGGGCAGGAGATAGAGCAGATAGAAGGTCCACAACCGGCTACTGCACATTCATTGGAGGGAACTTAGTAACTTGGAAGAGTAAGAAGCAGAAGGTGGTCTCATGCTCAAGTGCTGAAGCTGAATACCGAGCCATGCTGAAGCTGACTAATGAGCTTGTATGGATCAAAGGGATACTGAAGCAATTGGAGATTATTCAATCCACTCCAATGACCATGCATTGTGACAACCAGGCTGCTATACACATTGCCACCAACTCAGTCTTCCATGAGAGAACCAAGCACATTGAAGTAGATTGTCACAAGGTGAGGCAAATGATTCTTCTTGGAGTCATCTTACCATGCTACACGAGAAGTGAAGATCAGCTAGCAGATGTGTTCACAAAGGCAGCAAGACAGAAGACAATAGAGTCCATTCATAGCCGGCTAGGACTCATTGATCTAACTAGAAGGAGCTAAGCCCCTTGGCTATGAGGTCTTTACTCTTTTTCCCTTACCAAAGTTTTGTCCCAATGGGTTTTCTTTGGTGAGGTTTTTAATGAGGAAGATCTCATGGCTATCCAAGCTTAGACTTTCACAAAGCTAAGCTTGAGGGGGAGTGTTGAGATGAGCCAAGTATATGTGGAGCAAGTGAGGAGTTGAGACTAAGGAGATGAGTTGAAGCTTGGAAAGGTTTGGGTAAGGTCCGTACTGTCCGTACATGACCGTACCATCCGTACACATGGAGATGGGTAAAACCTTGACAAGAGTAAAGAAGTTACTTGGGGTAACTTATGGGAAGGGAAGGAACTTACCTGGATGGATCAGACCGTTGAGGGATAAGGAAGAGCGCGCCTTGACAGGCTGGAACAGCTGGAAAGGCAAGAGCATCTCGGTCCAAGATGCTAGATGCTCCGCGCATGTGGAGAAGCTAATTGGCTAGTTCAAATGAGCTTATCCTTTCTACATTGACCTCACATGCTTCAGTCTTCTCTTGGTTTCGAAAACCCTTGTATGCTCACACTATATATTGTAACTCATGTTGTTAATGAAAGATTAGATAGTTCTTGACACTAAAACAATCTCTTAGACTCAAAGGCTCTCAATCATGATCATACACTAAACTCTTAGCTAAACTCGTCCTAAATAACCTCTAGACTCTTTCTAATCTCTTTCTTTCCTTATATCAAACTCAGATTCTCTAAAACTTATAGCCAGCGAAGTTCATGAAGGAAAGGGAGGCAAGGGCTCATGCTTCTGAAGGAACAAGTGGAGCCGGATCATCTAGCCGTGGAGCTGAAGGAGAGGGACGTGAGGGTGATGGCAAGGCACTGGTGACATACTCAGGAGCTCCTAACATCCGTGGCAATGATCAAGACTTCATCAGGAGATCCGAGATGGATGCTCTCATCAAAATGCTCAAGGAGAATGGTAACACTCATGGATACTCCTTTGGTGCATCCATGATAGCTAAGACTATAGAAACATCTCCTTGTGTTGCTGATATTGCTAGGATGGATAGGGTTAAAGGCAATGAACATGCTAGACATGAGTACACTTTTGCTAGAAATGCTAGGATAAATCATGAACTAAATGCATTTAGATCACCTTTGAACCGTTGTCATACTGCTAGCAATATAACTAAGCCATTAATTGTTGATTCTGGTGCATCTCATCACATGATTAGTGATACAAATCTGATTAAGGATATAGAACCAACTAGTGGACATGTTATGATTGCAAATGGAGACAAGATCCCTATTAGAGGAATAGGAAATTTGAAGTTGTTTGATAAGAACACTAGAGCTTTCTACATGCCTGAATTTACATCTAACTTGCTATCTGTTAAGAAATGCACAACTGATTTGAATTGCAATGTTATATTCAGTCCTAATGATGTAAAGTTTCAGGATATTGAGAGCAGCCACGTGATTGGAAAAGGAATCACTAAAGGAGAGTTGTATTTGCTTGAAGAACTTGATCCTGTTTCCAATTACAATTGCTCATTTACTACTGCTTCTAGTATAAATAAAAATGCTTTGTGGCATGCTAGATTAGGACATCCTCATGGTAGAGCTTTAAACTTGATGTTACCAGGTGTTTTATTTGAGAATAAGGATTGTGAAGCTTGCATTTTAGGCAAGCATTGTAAAACTGTGTTTCCAAACTCTACTAGTGTTTATGATAAGTGCTTTGATCTTATTCATTCTGATGTGTGGACTGCACCTTGCATATCTAGAGACAATCATAAATACTTTGTCACATTCATTGATGAAAAATCCAAATACACCTGGTTAACTTTAATCCCATCAAAAGATAGAGTGATAGATGCATTTAAGAACTTTCAAGCTCATGTGACTAACCATTATAATGCCAAGATTAAAATTTTGAGATCAGATAATGGAGGGGAGTACACAAGCTATGCGTTCAAAAGTCATCTAGAGCATCATGGGATCTTGCATCAAACAAGCTGTCCTTATACTCCACAACAGAATGGGGTAGCTGAGAGGAAGAACCGACACTTGATGGAGGTTGCTAGGTCAATGATGTTCCAAGCAAATGTTCCAAAGAGGTTCTGGAGTGATGCTGTGGCTACTGCTTGTTACTTGATCAACAGGATTCCCACAAAGGTGTTGAAGGATCAAGCACCATTTGAAGTTCTAAACAAGCACAAGCCATCAGTGGATTACTTGAGAGTATTTGGATGTCTATGCTTTGTGTTGGTACCAGGAGAGTTAAGAAACAAGCTAGAGGCATGTTGAGATGAGGTGATGAGGAGTGGATACATTTATAGAGGAAGAGTATTGGGGTGGTCAGTAAGTTTGGGATTTACCACAGTAACTTTAAAGTTACTGTGGTAACTAAGTGAAAGGAAGAGAAGTTACCAGGATGGGTTAAATTGGAGTCTAACTGATGTTAATCCTCTCTTATCTTAAGAAGGACGTGGGAAGAGGATAAGGAAGGGATAAGGGCTTACTTTGACAGCCTGTATGATGCTGGAAAGGAGAGGATGCTTTTTACTAGTGCAAGCATGTGAGAAAGCACAGCCAAGTGATTCAAAAGGAGTTCCAGCCTGTCCATTGACTCCACATGCTTATACATTTCGAAAACCCTTGTTGCTCTCTCTATTAATACTTGTAAACCTCATCAGATATTAAAAAATGGAGTTTTTGAGTCTCTCTCTCTATATTCTTTAAAATCTCTTAATCTCTTTAATATCTTGATCTGATTATCTCTGATTGTTTGAATCATACTCTTAAAACACAAAAGTGTTTATGGTATCAGAGCCAGGTTATTCAAACAGGGGAGAGTGTGATTTCGTTTTTCATAAAAATCTGAGTGTTCTTGAGTGTTCTTGAGTGTTCTTGGTGTTCTTGAGTTCTGGTCTTTATTATCTGAGTGGTGTGAGATATTCTGATGGATTCAAACTATCTCAACATGGAAATGAAGCACAGATCTAGTACAACCATGGAGCTTGAAGAAGAGAGAGATGGCGATTGGTCAAGATGGGCAAAGAGAGCTTTGGAAAGCTGTGGGTTATGGAGTAGTCATGGAAAGGGGAAACCTTTCATGGAAATGGCTACTGAAGAAGGTCAGACAAGAGGTCTGAAGCTGGGAAATGAAGTTGTTCAAGGAAACACTACAAGGAGTGAGATTGAAGCAACTTTAGGCAAGTCCAAGCTTGTGAGAGTCATTGAGGACAGAGGGGTGATCCGCGGCTTGAGACAAGGAAAGGATGAGTGTTATCAGCTTGTGGGAAGGCTGAGAGAAGTATGGTCAGAGCTAGATGTGGTGAAGACACACACATCAAATCCGAGATGTTGTCAAGAAAGGAGGAAGCAAGATGTGATCTTCAGCTTCCTTATGGAAGAGGTATGTGAGCTTGTTAAATATACATATGATGTGTGGGAAATAAACAGGAAGCCAGAAAGATGGAAGGGAGGTACAAGCTGTAAGAGGGGAAGGTTGAGAAAACTTTCTAAGGAGTGGTTAATGAAGAGAAGAGCATGGAGAAAGGATAGCGAGTCTGAGCACTTAAGTGACAGGATGAGTGTAATCTTGAAGAGAATCAAGGATGTACTTCAGCAGATGGTTATAGGAGAGTGTTCATACTCAGCTTACATGGGAGAGACAGTAGGAGACAGTGCGGACATGAGAGGAATGGATACCAAGAGGGCAGATGAGTTTGTGACAAAGAAGGAATGGGATGAGTTGGCTACGACCCGGAGTCTGGGTGCTCCTGCCAAAGCATCCACATCTAAACCCATCATCATTGATTCTGGAGCAACACACCACATGATCAGTGACAAGAGACTAATCAGTGAGGTTAAAGCAGCAACAGGGAGTGTCATGATAGCCAATGGTACCAGGATCCCAATAGAAGGAGTGGGAAACCTCAAGCTGTTTGAGAAGAACTCCACTGCCTTCTACCTACCTCAGTTTACATCCAATCTAATCTCAGTTAAGAAGGCTACAGTTGATCTGGATTGTCAAGTGGTTTTCAGACCAAATGAAGTTGAGTTCCAGGATTTAAAGACTGGAAGAGTTATTGGCAGAGGAGACAGCAAGCATCAGCTCTATCATCTCCAAACAACTGAGGCGCCTAGTCTTGTGGAGTCTGTGTGTTTAAGCAGCACAACGGATAGATGTGATAATCTCACATGGCATGCAAGGCTGGGACATCCTCATGCCAAGGCAATTGAACTGATTCTACCAAGTATGGCGTTCAATCACTTGGAGTGTGAAGCCTGTATACTTGGAAAGCACTGTAGGACGGTCTTCCCAACATCAGAGACCAGATATGAGAATTGCTTTGATCTGGTGCATTCAGACGTGTGGACAGCTCCCTGTATGTCTAGAGACAGCCATAAGTACTTTGTGACCTTCATTGATGAGAAGTCCAAGTACACATGGATCACCATGATTCCCTCCAAAGACAGAGTCCTGGAAGCCTTCATGAACTTCCAAGCATATGTTACTAACCAGTACAATGCCACTGTGAAGATTCTGAGGTCTGATAATGGAGGAGAATACACTAGCAATGCTTTCAAGAGTCATCTTGCAAAGCATGGGATTGTGCAACAAACTAGCTGTCCTTACACACCACAACAAAATGGGGTGGCTGAGAGGAAGAACAGACATTTGATGGAGGTTGCGAGATCAATAATGTTCCACATGAATGTCCCTAAGAAGTTTTGGAGTGATGCTGTTCAGACTGCTTGCTATCTCATCAATAGAGTGCCAACACGTGTCTTGAAGAAACTGTCTCCCTTTGAAGTATTAAACAAGGCCAAGCCACACATAGATCATTTGAGAGTCTTTGGGTGCTTATGTTATGTGATGATTCCCGGAGAAAGAAGGAACAAGCTAGAAGCAAAGAGTACTAAAGCTATGTTCATTGGGTACTCAATCACTCAGAAAGGGTACAAGTGCTATGATCCAGCAACCAGGAGAGTGTTGGTGTCTAGAGATGTTAAGTTCATAGAGACCAAGGGGTATTATGAAGAAAAGAATTGGAAAGACTTGGAAGATCTGTCTCAAGAACCAAGAAACATGGCAGAGAATCTGAGGAACATATTGGAAAGGCTTGGGGTAAACATGTCCCATGATAAGGTTAGAGAACCTGAAAGAACAACTCTCCTTGATCATGAGGGGGGAAATGAGTCTGAATCAGGAGTGCAAGAGCAGCACCAAGGGGATTCAGGTCATCATGATCAAGTGGTGACACAAGAAGTAGAGAATTTTCCTCAGGTCAGTGTGGATGAGCAAGGAGAGGTTCATGATCAAGAGGAGGTGAGTGAGACAGAACCAGAGGGTCACGCAGAGGTTCATACTGAGGAACAGGTTCAACCATTGAGGAGGAGCACACGGATAAAGAGGGATGCTTCCAACTGGGTAAACACGAGAGTGTACTACAATGCCCAGGCTGTGGAGCATCCTTCTCAAGCTGTGTGTTCCTTTGCTGAGTTTCCAGAGGAGCATCATGCCTTTATGATTAGTCTGGATGAGAGTTATGTACCAAGGACTTATGAAGAAGCTATGTTAGACAAGGAATGGAAAGAATCAGTGGGAGCTGAAGCAGGTGCTATGATCAAAAATGATACATGGTATGAGAGTGAGCTGCCTAAGGGAAAGAGGGCTGTATCTAGTAGATGGATCTTCACAATCAAGTATCTAGCAAATGGACAGATTGATAGGAAGAAGACCAGATTGGTTGCAAGAGGGTTTACACAGACCTATGGAGAGGATTACATTGATACCTTTGCACCAGTAGCTAAGCTACATACAGTTCGGATTGTGTTGTCCATTGCAACAAACTTGGAGTGGGATTTGTGGCAGATGGATGTGAAGAATGCTTTCTTACAAGGTGAGCTAGAAGATGAGGTATACATGCTTCCTCCTCCTGGTCTTGAGCATCTAGTAAAACCAGGAAATGTTTTGAGATTGAAGAAGGCAATCTATGGGCTGAAGCAGTCTCCTAGAGCTTGGTACAGGAAGCTGAGTACAACCCTGAATGGCAGAGGATTCAGGAAGTCTGAACTGGATCATACACTCTTCACTTTGGTTACTCCATCAGGGATCATTGTGATACTGGTATATGTGGATGATTTGATTATCACAGGGAGTGATAAGGCTGGGATTAAAGCCACTAAAGAGTTCCTCAAGTCTGTGTTTGACATCAAAGACTTGGGAGAGATGAAGTATTTCTTGGGGATTGAGATATGCAGATCCAAGGAGGGTTTGTTTATGTCTCAAAGGAAGTATACAATGGATATGCTAAAGGAGACTGATGTACTTGGAGGAAAGGTAGCAAAGACACCTCTTGAGGAGGGGTATAAGGTGTTGCGTGAGGGGGAGGTTGAAGAGAAGCAGTTATTTAAGGATCCTAAGCTATACAGGAAGATGGTTGGCAAGTTGATCTACTTGACCATCACACGGCCAGATATATGTTTTGCAGTGAACCAAGTGAGTCAGCATATGCAGGCGCCAAAGGTACATCATTGGAAGATGGTTGATAGGATACTGAGGTATTTGAGTGGCACGCCTGGTCAAGGAGTTTGGATGGGTTGCAATGGCAGTACGGAAGTGGTTGGGTATTGTGATGCTGATTGGGCAGGAGATAGAGTGGACAGGAGATCAACTACTGGATATTGTACATTCATTGGAGGGAACTTGGTTACTTGGAAGAGTAAGAAGCAAAAGGTTATCTCTTGTTCAAGTGCTGAAGCTGAGTATAGAGCCATGTTGAAGCTGACAAACGAGTTGGTGTGGATCAAGGGGATCTTGAAGCATCTAGAGATTGAGCAGAGTACTCCTATGACTATGCATTGTGATAATCAAGCAGCTATCCACATTGCCTCCAACTCAGTGTTTCATGAGAGAACAAAGCACATAGAGGTGGATTGTCATAAGGTGAGGCAGATGATTATCTTAGGAGTGATTATGCCATGTTATACAAGGAGTGAAGATCAGCTTGCAGATGTGTTTACCAAGGCAGCGAGATTGAAGACAATGGAGTCCATACTATCCAGGCTTGGACTCATTGATCTTACTCCCAGGAGCTGAGCCCCTTAACCATGGAGTCTCCACTCTTTTTCCCTCATCAAAGTTTTATCCCAATGGGTTTTCTTTGGTGAGGTTTTTAATGAGGGAGGTCTTCATGGTTTCCAAGCTTGACTTGTTCCACATGGTCAAGCTTGAGGGGGAGTGTTGAGATGAGGTGATGAGGAGTGGATACATTGATAGAGGAAGAGTATTGGGGTGGTCAGTAAGTTTGGGATTTACCACAGTAACTTTAAAGTTACTGTGGTAACTAAGTGAAAGGAAGAGAAGTTACCAGGATGGGTTAAATTGGAGTCTAACTGATGTTAATCCTCTCTTATCTTAAGAAGGACGTGGGAAGAGGATAAGGAAGGGATAAGGGCTTACTTTGACAGCCTGTATGATGCTGGAAAGGAGAGGATGCTTTTTACTAGTGCAAGCATGTGAGAAAGCACAGCCAAGTGATTCAAAAGGAGTTCCAGCCTGTCCATTGACTCCACATGCTTATACATTTCGAAAACCCTTGTTGCTCTCTCTATTAATACTTGTAAACCTCATCAGATATTAAAAAATGGAGTTTTTGAGTCTCTCTCTCTCTATTCTTTAAAATCTCTTAATCTCTTTAATATCTTGATCTGATTATCTCTGATTGTTTGAATCATACTCTTAAAACACAAAAGTGTTTAAGGAGCACTAAGGCTATGTTTATTGGCTATTCAACAACACAAAAGGGATACAAGTGCTATGATCCAGATACTAGAAGAGTCCTAATCTCTAGAGATGTGAAGTTCATAGAAGGTAGAGGATACTATGAAGAAAGGAATCAAGAGGAGCTAAAGGATCTAACGTCAGATAAGGCAGGCGCCTTAAGACTGATTTTGGAGGGTCTAGGTATCAAGATGAACCAGGATCCAAATGTGGGGAGTAGGAACCAACATGAGAGTTCTCCGGCCCCTAGTGAAGCTAATCAGTCACCTCACCTTGATCGTGAGGGGGGCAGGGAATCTGAAACTCAAGAAGATGGTCAGGATGGAGCCGGCTTGAGTGAAGAAGAAGAGAGTGTTTCAGGCTCTCACAATCAAGGTGATCAAAGCCAAGGAGAAGTAGAAGCTCAGGCTGAAGCACCAGAACCGAGTGTCCAAGAGGAGCAGGTTCAGAACCAACCAGTATTGAGAAGAAGCACAAGGCTGAGAAAGGATCCTTCTACTTGGGTAAACACGCGAGTGTACTACAATGCCCAAGCTGTGGAGCATCCTTCTCAAGCTGTGTGTTCCTTTGCTCAATACCCTGAAGAACATTGTGCCTTTATGGTAAACTTGGATGAGAACTACATACCAAGAAACTATGAAGAGGCAATGATGGATAAAGAATGGAAGGAATCAGTTGGAGCTGAGGCAGGAGCCATGATCAAGAATGATACATGGTATGAGAGTGAGTTACCAAAAGGGAAGAAGGCTGTGAGTAGTAAATGGATATTCACAATCAAGTATAAGGCTGATGGAAAGGTTGAGAGGAAGAAGTCAAGGCTAGTAGCCAGAGGTTTCACTCAAACTTATGGAGAAGATTACATAGAAACCTTTGCACCAGTAGCTAAACTACATACAATACGGATTGTATTAAGCTTGGCTGTGAATCTTGGATGGGGGTTATGGCAAATGGATGTGAAGAATGCATTCCTACAAGGTGAACTTGAGGATGAAGTATATATGCATCCACCTCCAGGCCTAGAACACTTAGTGAAGAGAGGAAATGTATTGAGACTGAAGAAAGCTATCTATGGGCTGAAGCAATCACCAAGAGCTTGGTACAACAAGCTGAGCACTACTCTGAATGGCCGAGGCTTCAAGAAGTCTGAACTAGACCACACTCTCTTCACACTCACTACTCCCTCAGGTATGATTGCACTCCTTGTGTATGTTGATGACATCATTATCACAGGAAGTGATAAGGAAGGTATCATAGCAACCAAGGAGTTTCTTAAATCCATGTTTGAGATTAAAGACTTGGGAGAAATGAAATACTTTCTTGGAATTGAGATATGCAGATCCAAGGAAGGCTTATTCATGTCCCAAAGGAAGTATACACTTGATCTTTTGAAAGGTGCAGGTGCTTATGGAGGCAAGACAGCAAGGATGCCTATGGAGGATGGCTACAAAGTCCCACGAGAGGGGGAGATTGAAGACAGCAAACCTTATCAGGATCCTAAACTCTATAGAAAACTAGTTGGTAAACTGATTTACCTTACCATAACTAGACCTGACATTTGTTTTGCTGTGAATCAGGTGAGTCAACATATGCAAGTGCCTAAGGATCATCACTGGCGTATGGTGGAGAGAATTCTGATGTATCTCAACGGCTCACCTGATCAAGGAATATGGATGGGTTGCAATGGGAGCACTGAAGTGGTTGGATACTGTGATGCGGATTGGGCTGGTGATAGAGCAGACAGGAGATCAACCACAGGCTATTGCACATTCATTGGAGGCAACTTGGTTACATGGAAGAGTAAGAAGCAGAAGGTGGTCTCTTGCTCAAGCGCAGAAGCTGAGTATAGAGCTATGCTGAAGCTTACCAACGAGCTGGTGTGGATCAAAGGCATCTTGAAGCATTTGGAGATTGATCAAGCCACGCCAATGACAATGCATTGTGATAACCAAGCAGCTATCCACATTGCCTCCAACTCGGTGTTCCATGAGAGAACCAAGCACATTGAAGTTGATTGCCACAAAGTGAGGCAGATGATCATCCTAGGAGTCATCTTGCCATGCTATACAAGGAGTGAAGATCAGTTGGCTGATGTGTTCACCAAGGCTGCAAGACAGAAGACAATGGAGTCCATTCACATCAGGTTGGGCCTCATTGATCTTGGGAAGAGAAGGAGCTGATCCCCTTTGGCTGTGAGGTCTTTACTCTTTTTCCCTCATCAAGGTTTTGTCCCAATGGGTTTTCCTTGGTGAGGTTTTTAATGAGGAAGATCTCATGGCTGCCCAAGCTTAGTTGTTCATAAAGCTAAGCTTGAGGGGGAGTGTTGAGATGAGTTGAGACATTTGAGGTAAAGAGAAGGCTTGAGAGGTTAAGTATGAATGGAGAAGAAGGAGCTTAGGAGGAATGGAGAAGTGAGGCTGAGGCATCCGTACAAGGCCGTACATGGCCGTACATGGCCGTACATGGCCATACACACTTACCTCAGCCACGGTTAAGCCAAGAGTTACTTAAGTAACTTAACTAGATAACAAGAAGCTCTGATCACTTATCTGAAGGATCAGACCGTTACCAAAGGAAGAAGGAGCGTGTGACAGCCTGTCTTGGGCTGGAAAGAAGAAGGCATAAAGCAAAGATGCTTCACACACGCGGTCACTCCTATTGGATAGTTCAAATGCATTCTTATCCTATCCATTGACTTCACATGCTTTCTCCTCTTGTATTTCGAAACCCTAGAGACTCTCTCTTACTATATAATGTATCCTAAGCTCATTAATAAAGATTAGACAGTTCTAAACAAATCAATCTCTCTATACTTTTCACAATGATTCTCCATTAGTCTCTTAATCTCTTCTCTATTCTTATCTAAACTCAGATTATCTTTTACTTTACTCAAAACTTATAAGGAGGAGCACAAGGGTGAAGAGAGATGCTTCCAACTGGGTAAACACGAGAGTGTACTACAATGCCCAGGCTGTGGAGCATCCTTCTCAAGCCATGTGTTCCTTTGCAGAGTTTCCAGACGAGCATACAGCCTTCACAGTAAGTTTGGATGAGAGCTATATTCCAAGGACATATGAAGAAGCTATGGCTTTAAAGGAGTGGAGAGATTCAGTTGCTGATGAGTCCGGAGCCATGATTAAGAATGAAACATGGTATGAGAGTGAGCTGCCTAAAGGGAAGAAGGCAGTGACTAGTAAATGGGTGTTCACAATCAAGTTTCATCCTGATGGAAGAATAGAGAGGCGCAAGTCTAGGTTGGTGGCAAGAGGATTTACTCAGACATATGGTGAGGACTATGTTGAGACCTTTGCTCCTGTGGCTAAACTTCATACTATCAGGATTGTATTATCTTTAGCTGTGAATCTTGAGTGGGATTTGTGGCAAATGGATGTGAAGAATGCATTCCTTCAAGGAGAGTTAGAAGATGAAGTATACATGCATCCACCACCAGGTCTTGAACATCTAGTAAAGAAGGGTAATGTGTTGAGGTTGAGGAAAGCTATCTATGGTCTCAAGCAGTCTCCAAGGGCATGGTACAACAAGTTGAGTACTACACTGAATGGGAGAGGGTTCAGAAAGTCAGAATTGGATCACACTCTCTTTACCCTAACCACCTCATCTGGTATTGTGGTGTTGCTTGTGTATGTGGATGATATCATCATCACAGGCAGTGATAAGGAAGGTATTAAGGCTACAAAGGAATATCTCAAGGCAAGCTTTGAAATTAAAGACTTGGGGGAAATGAAGTATTTTCTTGGGATTGAGATATGCAGATCAAAGGAAGGATTGTTTATGTCCCAAAGGAAGTATGTGATTGATCTCTTGAAGGGAGCAGATGCCTATGGAGGAAAGACAGCCAAGATGCCAATGGAGGATGGTTACAAGGTTCCACGTGAGGGGGAGATTGAGGATAGCAAGCCGTTCCATGATCCTAAGCTATATAGGAAGCTGGTGGGGAAGTTGATTTATCTTACCATTACTAGACCTGATGTGTGTTTTGCGGTGAATCAAGTCAGTCAACACATGCAAGTTCCTAAGGAGCACCATTGGCGGATGGTGGAAAGGATCTTGATGTATCTGAATGGAACTACTGGTCTTGGAGTATGGATGGGATGTAACAAGAGTACTGAGGTTGTAGGCTACTGTGATGCAGATTGGGCTGGAGACCGAGCAGACAGAAGATCAACCACAGGCTATTGTACATTCATTGGTGGTAACTTAGTCACTTGGAAGAGTAAGAAACAGAAGGTAGTGTCTTGCTCCAGTGCTGAGGCCGAGTATAGAGCAATGCTGAAGCTTACAAATGAGCTAGTGTGGATAAAAGGGATTTTGAAGCATCTAGAGATTATTCAAGCAACGCCAATGACAATGCATTGTGATAATCAAGCAGCTATCCACATTGCATCTAATTCTGTGTTCCATGAGAGAACAAAGCACATTGGGGTTGATTGTCACAAGGTGAGGCAGATGATGATTCTTGGAGTGATTCTACCTTGTTATACTCGGAGTGAGGATCAGTTAGCAGATGTGTTCACAAAGGCAGCAAGGCAAAAGACAATGGAGTCCATACACATCAGGTTAGGACTCATTGATCTCTCGCCTAAGGACTAGTCTATACACTCTCCTGATCATGTGATCTCTACTCTTTCCTCATTAAGGTTTTGTCCCAATGGGTTTTCCTTAATGAGGTTTTAATGAGGGAGATCTCATGGTTCTTCCAAGCTTGACTTGTTTCACATGGTCAAGCTTGAGGGGGAGTGTTGAGATAAGAGAATAAAGTGTTGAGATGAGGAGATGAAGAGTTGATACATGGATAGAGGAAGGGATTTGGAGCAGGTAGTAACTTTGGAGATTTACCACAGTAACTTTATTGTTACTGTGGTAACTAAGTTAAAAGACTTGGGAAGTTACCCTGCATCCATTTGGAGAGTGTAACACGACAGGAGGAGTCTGGATAAGCAAGGAGGAGTTTGGATAAGGTCTGGTCAAGGGAAGAGAGCTTTAGACAGGCTGGCACCAGCTGGAAAGCTAAAGCAAGATACCCAAGCATGTGAGGAACCTTATTGGCTGGTTTGAATAAGGCATCTTTGACTACACATGCTTCTTATCCTAACTAGACTGAACCTGGACGAAAATATGTATCTCTAATCTATATATGTTGTAAACTCTCTCATTAATCAAGCTAATGGAGTTTTGAGTCTCTCTCTCTCTTGTTCTTAATCTCCAATCTCTTTAATTCTCAGATTAAACTTAATCACTCTTTAAATCACTAAATCTATTAGGAGGTTGAAGAGAAGCAGTTGTTTGAGGATCCTAAGCTATACAGGAAGATGGTTGGCAAGTTGATCTACTTGACCATCACACGGGCAGATATATGTTTTGCAGTGAACCAAGTGAGTCAGCATATGCAGGCGCCAAAGGTATATCATTGGAAGATGGTTGATAGGATACTGAGGTATTTGAGTGGCACACCTGGTCAAGGAGTTTGGATGGGTTGCAATGGCAGTACAGAAGTGGTTGGGTATTGTGATGCTGATTGGGCAGGAGATAGAGTGGACAGGAGATCAACTACTGGATATTGTACATTCATTGGAGGGAACTTGGTTACTTGGAAAAGTAAGAAGCAAAGGTTATCTCTTGTTCAAGTGCTGAAGCTGAGTATAGAGCCATGTTGAAGCTGACAAACGAATTGGTGTGGATCAAGGGGATCTTGAAACATCTAGAGATTGAGCAGAGTACTCCTATGACTATGCATTGTGATAATCAAGCAGCTATCCACATTGCCTCCAACTCAGTGTTTCATGAGAGAACAAAGCACATAGAGGTGGATTGTCATAAGGTGAGGCAGATGATTATCTTAGGAGTGATTCTGCCATGTTATACAAGGAGTGAAGATCAGCTTGCAGATGTGTTTACCAAGGCAGCAAGATTGAAGACAATGGAGTCCATACTATCCAGGCTTGGACTCATCGATCTTACTCCCAGGAGCTGAGCCCCTTAACCATGGAGTCTCCACTCTTTTTCCCTCATCAAAGTTTAATCCCAATGGGTTTTCTTTGGTGAGGTTTTTAATGAGGGAGGTCTTCATGGTTTCCAAGCTTGACTTGTTCCACATGGTCAAGCTTGAGGGGGAGTGTTGAGATGAGGAGATGAAGAGTTGATACATGGATAGAGGAAGGGATTTGGAGCAGGCAGTAACTTTGGTGATTTACCACAGTAACTTTATTGTTACTGTGGTAACTGAGTTATAAGACTTGGGAAGTTACCTTGCACCTATTTGGAGGGTGAAACACGCCAGGGGGAGTATGGATAAGCAAGGAGGAGTTTGGATAAGGTCTGGTCAAGGGAAGAAAGCTTTAGACAGGCTGGCACAGCTGGAAAGCTAAAGCAAGATACCCAAGCATGTGAGGAACCTTATTGGCTAGTTTGAATAAGGCATCTTTGACTACACATGCTTCTTATCCTAGCTAGACTGAACCTGGACGTTTTTATGTATCCCTACTCTATATATGTTGTAAACTCTCTCATTAATCAATCTAATGGAGTTTTGAGTATTCTCTCTTGTTCTTTATTCTCTTAGTCTCTCTTAAATCTCCAAATCTACACTAATCATCTCTTGATATTTATTCATCACTCTACATACACAAAAGTGTATATAGCACAGCTTCTTCGTCGTTCCAATCAAACCAGGATGAATCTCTTTGTAAGAAGCTTGATTTGGATACAAAAAGTGGTGGAGAATCACCAGGAAGTTGAATAAATCTCATAGGAGTTGGCATGAAGAAGTTATCCCACTTTCAAATCAGGTGATTCCAGTTTCCCAGTTTGGGAATAGCACAGCTTCTTCATCGTTCCAATCAAACCAGGATGAATCTCTTTGTAAGAAGCTTGATTTGGATACAAAAAGTGGTGGAGAATCACCAGGAAGTTGAATAAATCTCATAGGAGTTGGCATGAAGAAGTTATCCCACTTTCAAATCAGGTGATTCCAGTTTCCCAGTTTGGGAATAGCACAGCTTCTTCGTCGTTCCAATCAAACCAGGATGAATCACTTTGTAAGAAGCTTGATTTGGATACATAAAGTGGTGGAGAATCACCAGGAAGTTGAATAAATCTAATAGGAGTTGGCATGAAGAAGTTATCCCACTTTCAAATCAGGTGATTCCAGTTTCCCAGTTTGGGAATAGCACAGCTTCTTCGTCGTTCCAATCAACCCAGGATGAATCTCTTTGTAAGAAGCTTGAATTGGATACATAAAGTGGTGGAGAATCACCAGGAAGTTGAATAAATCTCATAGGAGTGGGGATGAAGAAGTTATCCCACTTTCAAATCAGGTGATTCCAGTTTCTCAGTTTGGGAATAGCACAGCTTCTTCGTCGTTCCAATCAAACCAGGATGAATCTCTTTGTAAGAAGCTTGATTTGGATACAAAAAGTGGTGGAGAATCACCAGGAAGTTGAATAAATCTCATAGGAGTTGGCATGAAGAAGTTATCCCACTTTCAAATCAGGTGATTCCAGTTTCCCAGTTTGGGAATAGCACAGCTTCTTCGTCGTTCCAATACCCCCAGGATGAATCTCTTTGTAAGAAGCTTGATTTGGATACAAAAAGTGGTGGAGAATCACCAGGAAGTTGAATAAATCTAATAGGAGTTGGCATGAAGAAGTTATCCCACTTTCAAATCAGGTGATTCCAGTTTCTCAGTTTGGGAATAGCACAGCTTCTTCGTCGTTCCAATCAAACCAGGATGAATCTCTTTGTAAGAAGCTTGATTTGGATACATAAAGTGGTGGAGAATCACCAGGAAGTTGAATAAATCTCATAGGAGTTGGCATGAAAAAGTTATCCCACTTTCAAATCAGGTGATTCCAGTTTCCCAGTTTGGGAATACCACAGCTTCTTCGTCGTTCCAATCAAACCAGGATGAATCTCTTTGTAAGAAGCTTGATTTGGATACAAAAAGGTGTAGAATCACCAGGAAGTTGAATAAATCTCATAGGTATGAGATTTAAGGATATAGATGATTATCTGAGTTTAGAAAGGATTATAGAAGAGAATAAGAGATTAAGAGACAGATTAGAGACTAATGGAGAATCATAATGAAATGAGTATAGAGAGAGATTGTTTAGAACTGTCTAATCTTATTATGAGATGAGGTTACATCATTTATAGAAGAGGCATTAGGGTTTACAAGTTAAGGGAAAACATCACTAGTCATAAGCATGTGTAGTCAAGACTAAAGGGAGCGTTTCTTTTGAATGAATGGACGGTAAGGCTCACACGCTTTGCCTTTGCTTTTACAGCCTGTCCACGGACTGGATGGATAAGGCTCGTCCTTCCCTTATCCCTAAACGGTCTGATCAGTCTTGAGACCCTCCGTGTGCTGTAGAGGCTTTACTCACCCATCTCCTTCTCCCTTTATGTTTCCTTAGATGTACGGCCAAGCCCCTGTCCGTACATAGGCCGTACTGTCCGTACCTAGGCCGTACTGTCCGTACTCTTTCCCATCACTTGCTTAGCTCTACCTTTCCTTCTCATAATGGCTTCCTCTTCTCAACACTCCCCCTCAAGCTTAGCTTTGTGAAAGTCTAAGCTTGGATGGCCATGAGATCTTCCTCATTAAAAACCTCACCAAGGAAAACCCATTGGGACAAAACCTTGATGAGGGAAAAAGAGTAAAGACCTCACAGCCAAGAGGATCAGCTCCTACTCTTCCCAAGATCAATGAGGCCCAACCTGATATGAATGGACTCCATTGTCTTCTGTCTTGCAGCCTTGGTGAACACATCAGCTAACTGATCTTCACTCCTCGTATAACATGGCAAGGTGATTCCTAGAATGATCATTTGCCTCACCTTGTGGCAATCAACTTCAATGTGCTTGGTTCTTTCATGAAACACCGAGTTGGATGCAATGTGAATGGCTGCTTGGTTATCACAATGCATTGTCATTGGCGTGGCTTGATCAATCTCCAAATGCTTCAAGATGCCTTTGATCCATACCAACTCGTTGGTAAGCTTCAGCATAGCTCTATACTCAGCTTCTGCGCTTGAGCAAGAGACCACCTTCTGCTTCTTACTCTTCCATGTCACCAAGTTGCCTCCAATGAATGTGCAATAGCCTGTGGTTGATCTCCTGTCTGCTCTATCCACCAGCCCAATCTGCATCACAGTATCCAACCACTTCAGTGCTTCCATTGCAACCCATCCATACTCCTTGATCAGGTGAGCCGTTGAGATACATCAAGATCCTCTCCACCATGCGCCAATGATGCTCCTTAGGAACTTGCATGTGTTGACTCACCTGATTCACAGCAAAACAAATGTCAGGTCTAGTTATGGTAAGATAAATCAATTTGCCAACTAGTTTTCTATAGAGTTTAGGATCCTGATAAGGTTTGCTGTCTTCAATCTCCCCCTCTCGTGGGACTTGTGTTGAACTGAAGAGAAGAATGGAGCTTGTTCATAAATAGGGCAAGCCCTTGAGAAGAGTTCAGCAAAGCTTCAGGAGTGTCTTGAAGCATCTATCATGGGTGAAGTCAAGTCCAAGAATGGCTGAGACTGATCTTAAGAAGGCATGGAAGGAGTTTGGAGGTGTATGGTCGAGTGGGCAAACTTAGGGCGTGGCCGTACGGAGTTGGTACGGAAGTGTACGGACCGTACGGATCCGTACGGACCAAGCCGACCCAAAAGTTTGTATCTCGACCATCTGAGCCTATTTAGAGTTGGTGCAAAAATAGGGCACAGGTCAGTTCTTAAGAGAAGAAGACAAAAGAGACTCTTAAGAGAAGAAGACAAAGAAGAAGGCTGTGTGTGCAAAGGAGATTGGCGCCTGGTTTGTGATAGGCTGTGGCAGTCCAAGACAGGCTGGCTATAGCTGGAAAGGAAGAGCAAGGCTTGACTATGTATCTGGCCAAAGAAGAGGGCAGATACATGAGCCAATGAGGAGCATTTCCAGCCAAGGCTTTCACTTAACCAATCAGGCGGTTCCAACACTTTGCAAAGACCACAAGACCTGATCCTGAGCGTCCAATTCAAATTAAAGCATCTCCACCCTTCATGTCTTATCTGTAGCTTAGGGTTTATGATTTGTGCAATGAGTAAAGCTCATATATAAGCTTGCTAATGTCGGATTGTAAACACCAAGGGAGTAAGGGGGATTTCCCCTCTCCACTTCATTGTTCTGGTTACTAATAACATCCAGTTCTGTTCTTAAGTCTTATATTCTCTTAATCTCTTAGTCTCCCTAATCTCAAAACCACTCATACACTCACGCATACACTCTCTTCTCAATCTCTTACCAAATCACCAAGAACAAGTCTCATCTAACTCCATTGGAGTGTATCCACAGTCACACATCCAACCAGAGTAGTTCTCTCTAAAAACTCATATGGTATCAGAGCCAGGTTCATCAGAACCTGAGCTGTAGCTTCCGCAAATCACTTGCTCTCACCTCAGCTCAAATCCAACCCTTGAAGCCTTTTACATCCGAGTTCAGTTTCTCCATGAAGTAGAAGACTGAAGCTGGCGTGGCTCTTATCCTTTCTCCTGTCCATACTGATGGAGAGACTCATTGGAAGCAGAGGTGTATGGAGAGGCCTCGCGAACCTCATCCAAGGTGCCTTGTCCAAGAGCTTTCCCATCCGGTTCATCAAGAAAGCTGCCAAGAAGAGAAGGAGAAAGGAGGGGTCTTTGAGTTAGAGAAACAAGGAGGAAGTCATGAACTGAAGAAGCAGGAGATGGGTAACGATCCAGACTCACATATCCTCAGGTCATGAGCTTACCATCCGGAGTGATACAAGGACCAACCTGGTTCCTTGATAGTAAGCGATTCTTTAAACCTTAAGTGGTAATGAGCTTGTGATAAAATCTGGTTGTGTGTTGTGATGTGATTGAAAACCTGAGGATTGTTTAAAGATTGCTAAATGAAATGAAATGAATTTAGAATCTATCCCAGGATGCTTAAAGAGACTTGTTGAGTTGATTGAGATTGTTTAAAAGGCTTAGCTCCGGTTCATAATGTTGCTTGTGTGTTGATTGAATCTGCTTGCATACATATATAGAAACCGACTGAAAGCTAGTGCATTTGGTCTTGGAGTTACCTTACACTGAGGCACTAGATTCATGTCTAGTAGCTGAGTAAGGGGCTGTCAAGATATTCCTAAGTATCTCGCAATGAATCTGTAGGATCATGCTAGTACTTAGAGAGATTAGCTTGCAATGATTTGAAACTTGGGTGTCTTGTTTGATCTTGCATTGCTTTAGTGAGTCATTGGGTTCAAGCTTGATGTGGAATCAAGGACTGACCCAATGCACCTATGTCTTATCTTCTCTGGAGTTTGAGTGGTGTTTCAGGTATACAAGAAGTGTTCTTAGTTCATCACCAATCCAAGAGAAAGAGGAAGGCATTGCCCATTGTCATGAGCAATGGAGAGCGGTTACTGAAGTGGTGATGTGCCACTGGTTAGTGAAGACTCACGGCTGCTCACTTCCAAGCTTGGACCCTCATTCTATCCAAGCTTGAGGAGGGGAGTTAAGTGAGCAAAGAAGGAAGACCATGGCAAGCAACTGATGGAAAAGGAGTCATCCGGCTGTGGGAAGAACAAGGGAGTGTTCAGAGCACTCTCGGCTGTGTGAAGATGATGGAGCTACTCTATCAAGGCGGCTTCCAGTGTGAGCAGTCTGAAGAGGGAGCTGAAGGTTCCACAAACATTCCATGGAGATGGCGAGTTCAGAAGGTGCTGCAAGGGTCTGATGGTGTGATCATGAAGCTGCTCTCCCAAGCTTGACTTGTTCCATATGGTCAAGCTTGAGGGGGAGTGTTGAGAAGACTTCAATGATCACAAAGATGCTGGTTTACGAAGGTGGACAGCAGTGAGCAAAGATGGATGATCAAGAAGCTCTCCTTCCAAGCTTGACTTGTTCCACATGGTCAAGCTTGAGGGGGAGTGTTGAGAAGGCTTCTTGATGAGAGCACTTGGCGGTTAATCAAGAAGAGGAGCAGACTGGTTTGTGAAGCAAGATGGAGGATGGTGAAGCAATCACCAAGGCGGCCAAACAGAGCAGCCTTGATACTACAGACTGAACCATCCGATCATGAAGCTTTAGAACTAGGTGGAGACTCTAGAAGGAGAAGCAGCCAAGGCTCCACAAGTTCTTGATACTCTTGGTGCGAGTATGATCTGATGGTTCCATATGAAGCTAGAAGAAGGTCAGACCGTGAGAAGAGTACAAGATGAAGGGTGATGAGCAAGGGAAGATGTGATCAACCTTGCATCACAAGAAGAGGCCATGATCCAGAGTCTTTGTGTCCCTTACATTGATGGTAAGGCACAAAGACTCACTGGCCAATCCCTAGGCCGTGGAGGCTTTACTCTTTTTCCCTCATCAAGGTTTTGTCCCAAAGGGTTTTCCTTGGTGAGGTTTTAATGAGGAAGCTTCATGGTTCCAAGCTTAACTCAGGATCTCCTAGAGTTAAGCTTGAGGGGGAGTGTGAACTGAAGAAAGAATGGAGCTTGTTCATAAATAGGGCAAGCCTTGAGAAGAGTTCAGCAAAGCTTCAGGAGTGTCTTGAAGCATCTATCATGGGTGAAGTCAAGTCCAGAATGGCTGAGACTGATCTTAAGAAGGCATGGAAGGAGTTTGGAGGTGTATGGTCGAGTGGGCAAACTTAGGGCGTGGCCGTACGGAGTTGGTACGGAAGTGTACGGACCGTACGGATCCGTACGGACCAAGCCGACCCAAAAGTTTGTATCTCGACCATCTGAGCTATTTAGAGTTGGTGCAAAAATAGGGCACAGGTCAGTTCTTAAGAGAAGAAGACAAAAGAGACTCTTAAGAGAGAAGACAAAGAAGAAGGCTGTGGGTGCAAAGGAGATTGGCGCCTGGTTTGTGATAGGCTGTGGCAGTCCAAGACAGGCTGGCTATAGCTGGAAAGGAAGAGCAAGGCTTGACTATGTATCTGGCCAAAGAAGAGGGCAGATACATGAGCCAATGAGGAGCATTTCCAGCCAAGGCTTTCACTTAACCAATCAGGCGGTTCCAACACTTTGCAAAGACCACAAGACCTGATCCTGAGCGTCCAATTCAAATTAAAGCATCTCACCCTTCATGTCTTATCTGTAGCTTAGGGTTTATGATTTGTGCAATGAGTAAAGCTCATATATAGCTTGCTAATGTCGGATTGTAAACACCAAGGGAGTAAGGGGATTTCCCCTCTCCACTTCATTGTTCTGGTTACTAATAACATCCAGTTCTGTTCTTAAGTCTTATATTCTCTTAATCTCTTAGTCTCCCTAATCTCAAAACCACTCATACACTCACGCATACACTCTCTTCTCAATCTCTTACCAAATCACCAAGAACAAGTCTCATCTAACTCCATTGGAGTGTATCCACAGTCACACATCCAACAGAGTAGTTCTCTCTAAAAACTCATACTTGTAGCCATCCTCCATAGGCATCCTTGCAGTCTTGCCTCCATAAGCACCTGCACCTTTCAAAAGATCAAGTGTATACTTCCTTTGGGACATGAATAAACCTTCCTTGGATCTACATATCTCAATTCCAAGAAAGTATTCATTTCTCCCAAATCTTTAATCTCAAACATGGATTTAATGAACTCCTGGGTTGCTATGATACCTTCCTATCACTTCCTGTGATAATGATATCATCAACATACACAAGAGTGCAATCATACCTGAGGGAGTTGTGAGTGTGAAGAGAGTGTGTGGTCTAGTTCAGACTTCTTGAAGCCTCGGCCATTCAGAGTAGTGCTCAGCTTGTGTACCAAGCTCTGGTGTGATTGCTTCAGCCCATAGATAGCTTTCTTCAATCTCAACACATTCCCTCTCTTCACCAAGTGTTCTAGGCCTGGAGGTGGATGCATATATACTTCATCCTCAAGTTCACCTTGTAAGAATGCATTCTTCACATCCATTTGCCATAACCCCCATCCAAGATTCACAGCAAGCTTAATACAATCCGTATTGTATGTAGTTTAGCTACTGGTGCAAAGGTTTCTATGTAATCTTCTCCATAAGTTTGAGTGAAACCTCTTGCTACTAGCCTTGACTTCTTCCTCTCAACCTTCCATCAGCCTTATACTTGATTGTGAATATCCATTTACTACTCACAGCCTTCTTCCCTTTTGGTAACTCACTCTCATACCATGTATCATCTTGATCATGGCTCCTGCCTCAGCCCCAACTGATTCCTTCCATTCTTTATCCATGATTGCTTCTTCATAGCTTCTTGGAATATAGTTCTCATCCAAGTTAACCTGAATGCACAATGTTCTTCAGGGTATTGAGCAAAGGAACACATAGCTTGAGAAGGATGCTCCACAGCTTGGGCATTGTAGTACACTCGCGTGTTTACCCAAGTGGAAGGATCCTTTCTAAGCTGTGCTTCTCCTCAATACTGTTTGTTCTTGCACTTGAACCGGCTCATCTTGTATATGCGGTTCTTGTGCTTCATCTCCTTGGTCTTGCTCACCTTGATGATGAGAACCTGAGTTGAACTCTTCTCCTTCTTCACTCAAGCCGACTCCTTCTTGGCCATTTTCTTGAGTTTCAGGTTCACTTCCCCCCTCATGATCAAGGTGAGGTGTTTGAGCAGCTCTACTTGGTTCATTTGAGCTCTCTTCTGGTCGTCCACTTCTTGTGGACTGATCCTGATTCATCTTGATACCAAGACCTTCCAAATAATCCTTAAGACTCCAGCCTTATCTGATGTAAGGTCCCTCAAGTCTTCTTGATTCTTCTCTTCATAGTATCCTCTTTCTTCAATGAACTTCACATCTCTAGATACAAGTACCCTTCTAGCTTCTGGATCATAACACTTATATCCCTTTTGAGTTGTTGAGTAGCCAATGAACATTGCCTTTCGGCTTCTTGCTTCTAGCTTGTTCCTCAACTTCCTGGTACCAACACATAACACAAGCATCCAAACACTTTCATATATGCCAAAGATGGCTTGCGCTTGTTCAGTACCTCAAATGGTGCTTGATCCTTCAACACCTTGTCGGCATTCGGTTGATAGATAGG
Organism: Brassica napus; assembly: GCF_020379485.1. Taxonomy (NCBI): domain Eukaryota; kingdom Viridiplantae; phylum Streptophyta; class Magnoliopsida; order Brassicales; family Brassicaceae; genus Brassica; species Brassica napus. The sequence continues at coordinate 61,837 of NW_026014901.1, forward strand.
CAAGCAGTGGATACAGCATCACTCCAGAATCTCTTAGGTACATTGGCTTGGAACATCAATGACCGAGCCACCTCCATCAAGTGCTGTTCTTCCTCTCAGCTACACCATTCTGTTGTGGTGTGTAGGGACAGCTTGTTTGATGAAGTATTCCATGATGATCTAGATGACTTTTGAACGCATAGCTTGTGTACTCTCCTCCATTATCTGATCTCAAAATTTTAATCTTAGCATGATAATGGTTAGTCACATAAGCTTGAAAGTTCTTGAATGCATCTATCACCCTATCTTTTGATGGAATAAGTGTTAACCAGGTGTATTTAGATTTTTCATCAATGAATGTGACAAAGTACTTATGATTGTCTCTAGAGAAAATAGGTGCAGTCCACACATCAGTATGAATCAAATCAAAGCAATTTTCATAAACAGTAGATGTTCTTGGAAACACATTCTTACAATGCTTGCCTAAGATGCAAGCTTCACACTTATCATTTTCAAAAACCACACCTGGTAACATCAAGTTTAAAGCCCTCTCATGGGGATGACCTAGTCTAGCATGCCACAATGCATTTTTATTCAAACTAGAAGCAGAAGTAAATGAGCAGTTATGATTAGAAACAGGATCAAGCTTCTCAAGCATGTATAAACTCTCCCTTAGTGACTCCTTTTCCAATCAATTGGCTGCTCTCAATATCCTGAAACTTCACATCATTAGGACTGAATATAACATTGCAATTCAAATCAGTAGTACATTTCTTAACTGAAAGAAGATTTGATGTGAATTCAGGAATGTAAAATGCTCTAGTGTTTTATCAAATAGCTTTAAGTTTCCTATTCCCTTAATAGGTATCTTATCTCCATTTGCAATCATCACACATCCATTAGTAGGTTCTATATCTTTAATCAGGTTGGTGTCACTAATCATATGATGAGATGCACCTGAATCTATAATCAATGGTTTGTATGCATTGCTAGCATGATGGCAGATACAGTTTGATCTATATGCATTCATCCTAGCATTCTATCAATGTACTGCTCAATTCCAGCCTTACTATCAGTCCTAGCAATCTCAGCCTCACCGTGAGTCATTTCTATAGTTCTAGCAATAAAGAAGCACCAAATGACTGCCCATGAATGTTACCATTATCCTTGAGCATTTTGATGAGTGCATCCATCTCGGACCTCCTGATGAAGTCTTGATCATTGCCTCGGGGGTTGCTAGTTCCAGTATAGGTCACCAAAGCTTTTCCATTTCCTTCACGGTTCTCCACCTCAGCTCCTTTGTTGGATGGCCCTGCTCCGCTTGATCCTTCAGTCATATGAGCTCTTGCCTCTCTCTCCTTTATGAACTTGGCCGGCTTCAAGTGGGGATGGAGTATCCAGCACTGAATCTTCTTGTGCCCATACCTCTTGCAATGATCACAGTTCCCATTGAACTTCTCATACTTGTTGTAGCCAGCTTTGTTAGCTTGTGGAGGCTCTTCTCGGTCAGATTGCACAGCATTTGCAAGAGATAAGTCTCCCTTGCCTCCAAACAACCCATTGAGCCCTGCTCCCTCTGTATCTGAGCAAAACATCCTCAAGGTCAGGTAGCTTCTCGGACCTTAGCATGTGTTGAATGAGACCATTGTAGCTTGCGTTCAATGTGAGCAACAACCCAAAGACCTTGTCCTGCTCACGCCTCTCATTTAGAAGCTCTGGATCAACCGTGCTTGGTCTCAACATCTCAGCTCTGACCACAGTGTCCTGAACCTCCCCAAGTGCTTAGTAAACTCCATGTCATCTTGGGTTAACTCGTTGATTGCCTTCTTGACTTCAAACACTCGGTTCAGGTTAGAAACGTTTCCATATACCTTCTTCAGCGTGTCCCACAGCTCCTTGGCTGTCTCACAGTAGCTGTAAGCATCTAGGATAGCCGGCTCCAAGGAGGCATGAAGGACTGACATTACCATCATGTCTTCTTGTTGCCACTTCTCCACAACACTCTCCTCGGAGCTCTCTGCGTCACCCTCTTGAGTAATCGCCTTTGGAGCTTCACCAGACGTGATATGCCTCCACAAACCCTTGCTTCCCACAGCAGTCTTCACCATCCTAGACCAGACTAGGTAGTTGCTTCCTTTGAATGTCACCGCGACCTTCATCTTCATAATACTTTCCATCTTGAACAGCTTGACGTCTACAGCTTGAACAACTGGTTAGATCTTGTACTGAGAACCCACACTGCTCTCTAGAACACAGATTTACTCTTGAGTCTTCAAATGAACCTCCCACGGATCACCGAGACACACACAAAACACTTTGAGCTTTTGAACTCTCAAGAAAGAAACTCTCAAACACACTCACTTGTTCTCTTAAAGTTTCAAACTTGAATCCTTAAGAGAGTCACTCACGAACTCAGATTTCAATCAACCTGGCTCTGATACCATATGATTTAAGGATATAGATGATTATCTGAGTTTAGAAAGGATTATGAAGAAATAAGAGATTAAGAGACAGATTAGAGACTAATGGAGAATCATAATGAAATGAGTATAGAGAGAGATTGTTTAGAACTGTCTAATCTTATTATGAGATGTTACATCATTTATAGAAGAGGCATTAGGGTTTACAAGTAAGGGAAAAATCACTAGTCATAAGCATGTGTAGTAAGACTAAAGGGAGCGTTTCTTTGAATGAATGGACGTAAGGCTCACACGCTTTGCCTTTGCTTTTACAGCCTGCCACGACTGGATGGATAAGGCTCGTCCTTCCTTATCCCTAAACGGTCTGATCAGTCTTGAGACCCTCCGTGTGCTGTAGAGGCTTTACTCACCCATCTCCTTCTCCCTTTATGTTTCCTTAGATGTACGCCAGCCCCTGTCCGTACATAGGCCGTACTGTCCGTACCTAGGCCGTACTGTCCGTACTCTTTCCCATCACTTGCTTAGCTCTACCTTTCCTTTCTTCTCAATAGGAGTGGCATGAAGAAGTATCCACTTTCAAATCAGTGATTCCAGTTCCAGTTTGGGAATAGCACAGCTTCTTCGTCGTTCCAATCAAACCAGGATGAATCACTTTGTAAGAAGCTTGATTTGGATACATAAAGTGGTGGAGAATCACCAGGAAGTTGAATAAATCTCATAGGAGTTGGCATGAAGAAGTTATCCCACTTTCAAATCAGGTGATTCCAGTTTCCCAGTTTGGGAATAGCACAGCTTCTTCGTCGTTCCAATCAAACCAGGATGAATCACTTTGTAAAAGCTTGATTTGGATACATAAAGTGGTGGAGAATCACCAGGAAGTTGAATAAATCTCATAGGAGTTGGCATGAAGAAGTTATCCCACTTTCAAATCAGGTGATTCCAGTTTCCCAGTTTGGGAATAGCACAGCTTCTTCGTCGTTCCAATCAAACCAGGATGAATCTCTTTGTAAGAAGCTTGATTTGGATACATAAAGTGGTGGAGAATCACCAGGAAGTTGAATAAATCTCATAGGAGTTGGCATGAAGAAGTTATCCCACTTTCAAATCAGGTGATTCCAGTTTCCCAGTTTGGGAATAGCACAGCTTCTTCGTCGTTCCAATCAAACCAGGATGAATCTCTTTGTAAGAAGCTTGATTTGGATACATAAAGTGGTGGAGAATCACCAGGAAGTTGAATAAATCTCATAGGAGTTGGCATGAAGAAGTTATCCCACTTTCAAATCAGGTGATTCCAGTTTCCCAGTTTGGGAATAGCACAGCTTCTTCGTCGTTCCAATCAAACCAGGATGAATCTCTTTGTAAGAAGCTTGATTTGGATACATAAAGTGGTGGAGAATCACCAGGAAGTTGAATAAATCTCATAGGAGTTGGCATGAAGAAGTTATCCCACTTTCAAATCAGGTGATTCCAGTTTCCCAGTTTGGGAATAGCACAGCTTCTTCGTCGTTCCAATCAAACCAGGATGAATCTCTTTGTAAGAAGCTTGATTTGGATACATAAAGTGGTGGAGAATCACCAGGAAGTTGAATAAATCTCATAGGAGTTGGCATGAAGAAGTTATCCCACTTTCAAATCAGGTGATTCCAGTTTCCCAGTTTGGGAATAGCACAGCTTCTTCGTCGTTCCAATCAAACCAGGATGAATCACTTTGTAAGAAGCTTGATTTGGATACATAAAGTGGTGGAGAATCACCAGGAAGTTGAATAAATCTCATAGGAGTTGGCATGAAGAAGTTATCCCACTTTCAAATCAGGTGATTCCAGTTTCCCAGTTTGGGAATAGCACAGCTTCTTCGTCGTTCCAATCAAACCAGGATGAATCACTTTGTAAGAAGCTTGATTTGGATACATAAAGTGGTGGAGAATCACCAGGAAGTTGAATAAATCTCATAGGAGTTGGCATGAAGAAGTTATCCCACTTTCAAATCAGGTGATTCCAGTTTCCCAGTTTGGGAATAGCACAGCTTCTTCGTCGTTCCAATCAAACCAGGATGAATCACTTTGTAAGAAGCTTGATTTGGATACATAAAGTGGTGGAGAATCACCAGGAAGTTGAATAAATCTCATAGGAGTTGGCATGAAGAAGTTATCCCACTTTCAAATCAGGTGATTCCAGTTTCCCAGTTTGGGAATAGCACAGCTTCTTCGTCGTTCCAATCAACCCAGGATGAATCTCTTTGTAAGAAGCTTGATTTGGATACATAAAGTGGTGGAGAATCACCAGGAAGTTGAATAAATCTCATAGGAGTTGGCATGAAGAAGTTATCCCACTTTCAAATCAGGTGATTCCAGTTTCCCAGTTTGGGAATAGCACAGCTTCTTCGTCGTTCCAATCAAACCAGGATGAATCTCTTTGTAAGAAGCTTGATTTGGATACATAAAGTGGTGGAGAATCACCAGGAAGTTGAATAAATCTCATAGGAGTTGGCATGAAGAAGTTATCCCACTTTCAAATCAGGTGATTCCAGTTTCCCAGTTTGGGAATAGCACAGCTTCTTCGTCGTTCCAATCAAACCAGGATGAATCACTTTGTAAGAAGCTTGATTTGGATACATAAAGTGGTGGAGAATCACCAGGAAGTTGAATAAATCTCATAGGAGTTGGCATGAAGAAGTTATCCCACTTTCAAATCAGGTGATTCCAGTTTCCCAGTTTGGGAATAGCACAGCTTCTTCGTCGTTCCAATCAAACCAGGATGAATCTCTTTGTAAGAAGCTTGATTTGGATACATAAAGTGGTGGAGAATCACCAGGAAGTTGAATAAATCTCATAGGAGTTGGCATGAAGAAGTTATCCCACTTTCAAATCAGGTGATTCCAGTTTCCCAGTTTGGGAATAGCACAGCTTCTTCGTCGTTCCAATCAAACCAGGATGAATCTCTTGTAAGAAGCTTGATTTGGATACATAAAGTGGTGGAGAATCACCAGGAAGTTGAATAAATCTCATAGGAGTTGGCATGAAGAAGTTATCCCACTTTCAAATCAGGTGATTCCAGTTTCCCAGTTTGGGAATAGCACAGCTTCTTCGTCGTTCCAATCAAACCAGGATGAATCACTGTGAAAAGCTTGATTTGGATACATAAAGTGGTGGAGAATCACCAGGAAGTTGAATAAATCTCATAGGAGTTGGCATGAAGAAGTTATCCCACTTTCAAATCAGGTGATTCCAGTTTCCCAGTTTGGGAATAGCACAGCTTCTTCGTCGTTCCAATCAAACCAGGATGAATCTCTTTGTAAGAAGCTTGATTTGGATACATAAAGTGGTGGAGAATCACCAGGAAGTTGAATAAATCTCATAGGAGTTGGCATGAAGAAGTTATCCCACTTTCAAATCAGGTGATTCCAGTTTCCCAGTTTGGGAATAGCACAGCTTCTTCGTCGTTCCAATCAAACCAGGATGAATCTCTTTGTAAGAAGCTTGATTTGGATACATAAAGTGGTGGAGAATCACCAGGAAGTTGAATAAATCTCATAGGAGTTGGCATGAAGAAGTTATCCCACTTTCAAATCAGGTGATTCCAGTTTCCCAGTTTGGGAATAGCACAGCTTCTTCGTCGTTCCAATCAAACCAGGATGAATCACTTTGTAAGAAGCTTGATTTGGATACATAAAGTGGTGGAGAATCACCAGGAAGTTGAATAAATCTCATAGGAGTTGGCATGAAGAAGTTATCCCACTTTCAAATCAGGTGATTCCAGTTTCCCAGTTTGGGAATAGCACAGCTTCTTCGTCGTTCCAATCAAACCAGGATGAATCACTTTGTAAGAAGCTTGATTTGGATACATAAAGTGGTGGAGAATCACCAGGAAGTTGAATAAATCTCATAGGAGTTGGCATGAAGAAGTTATCCCACTTTCAAATCAGGTGATTCCAGTTTCCCAGTTTGGGAATAGCACAGCTTCTTCGTCGTTCCAATCAAACCAGGATGAATCTCTTTGTAAGAAGCTTGATTTGGATACATAAAGTGGTGGAGAATCACCAGGAAGTTGAATAAATCTCATAGGAGTTGGCATGAAGAAGTTATCCCACTTTCAAATCAGGTGATTCCAGTTTCCCAGTTTGGGAATAGCACAGCTTCTTCGTCGTTCCAATCAAACCAGGATGAATCTCTTTGTAAGAAGCTTGATTTGGATACATAAAGTGGTGGAGAATCACCAGGAAGTTGAATAAATCTCATAGGAGTTGGCATGAAGAAGTTATCCCACTTTCAAATCAGGTGATTCCAGTTTCCCAGTTTGGGAATAGCACAGCTTCTTCGTCGTTCCAATCAAACCAGGATGAATCTCTTTGTAAGAAGCTTGATTTGGATACATAAAGTGGTGGAGAATCACCAGGAAGTTGAATAAATCTCATAGGAGTTGGCATGAAGAAGTTATCCCACTTTCAAATCAGGTGATTCCAGTTTCCCAGTTTGGGAATAGCACAGCTTCTTCGTCGTTCCAATCAAACCAGGATGAATCTCTTTGTAAGAAGCTTGATTTGGATACATAAAGTGGTGGAGAATCACCAGGAAGTTGAATAAATCTCATAGGAGTTGGCATGAAGAAGTTATCCCACTTTCAAATCAGGTGATTCCAGTTTCCCAGTTTGGGAATAGCACAGCTTCTTCGTCGTTCCAATCAACCCAGGATGAATCTCTTTGTAAGAAGCTTGATTTGGATACATAAAGTGGTGGAGAATCACCAGGAAGTTGAATAAATCTAATAGGAGTTGGCATGAAGAAGTTATCCCACTTTCAAATCAGGTGATTCCAGTTTCCCAGTTTGGGAATAGCACAGCTTCTTCGTCGTTCCAATCAACCCAGGATGAATCTCTTTGTAAGAAGCTTGATTTGGATACATAAAGTGGTGGAGAATCACCAGGAAGTTGAATAAATCTCATAGGAGTTGGCATGAAGAAGTTATCCCACTTTCAAATCAGGTGATTCCAGTTTCCCAGTTTGGGAATAGCACAGCTTCTTCGTCGTTCCAATCAAACCAGGATGAATCTCTTTGTAAGAAGCTTGATTTGGATACATAAAGTGGTGGAGAATCACCAGGAAGTTGAATAAATCTCATAGGAGTTGGCATGAAGAAGTTATCCCACTTTCAAATCAGGTGATTCCAGTTTCCCAGTTTGGGAATAGCACAGCTTCTTCGTCGTTCCAATCAAACCAGGATGAAATCTTTGTAAGAAGCTTGATTTGGATACATAAAGTGGTGGAGAATCACCAGGAAGTTGAATAAATCTCATAGGAGTGGCATGAAAAAGTTATCCCACTTTCAAATCAGGTGATTCCAGTTTCCCAGTTTGGGAATAGCACAGCTTCTTCGTCGTTCCAATCAAACCAGGATGAATCTCTTGTAAGAAGCTTGATTTGGATACAAAAGTGGTGGAGAATCACCAGGAAGTTGAATAAATCTCATAGGAGTTGGCATGAAGAAGTTATCCCACTTTCAAATCAGGTGATTCCAGTTTCCCAGTTTGGGAATAGCACAGCTTCTTCGTCGTTCCAATAAACCAGATGAATCTCTTGTAAGAGCTTGATTTGGATACAAAAAGTGGTGGGAGAATCACCAGGAAGTTGAATAAATCTCATAGGAGTTGGCATGAAGAAGTTATCCCACTTTCAAATCAGGTGATTCCAGTTTCCCAGTTTGGGAATAGCACAGCTTCTTCGTCGTTCCAATCAAACCAGGATGAATCTCTTTGTAAGAAGCTTGATTTGGATACATAAAGTGGTGGAGAATCACCAGGAAGTTGAATAAATCTCATAGGGTTGGCATGAAGAAGTTATCCCACTTTCAAATCAGGTGATTCCAGTTTCCCAGTTTGGGAATAGCACAGCTTCTTCGTCGTTCCAATCAAACCAGATGAATCTCTTTGTAAGAAGCTTGATTTGGATACAAAAAGTGGTGGAGAATCACCAGGAAGTTGAATAAATCTCATAGGAGTTGGCATGAAGAAGTTATCCCACTTTCAAATCAGGTGATTCCAGTTTCCCAGTTGGGAATAGCACGCTCTTCGTCGTTCCAATCAAACCAGGATGAATCTCTTGTAAGAAGCTTGATTTGATACAAAAGTGGTGGAGAATCACCAGGAAGTTGAATAAATCTAATAGGAGTTGGCATGCATGAAGAAGTTATCCCACTTTCAAATCAGGTGATTCCAGTTTCCCAGTTTGGGAATAGCACAGCTTCTTCGTCGTTCCAATCAAACCAGGATGAATCTCTTTGTAAGAATTTGATTGGAACAAAAAGTGGTGGGAATCACCAGGAAGTTGAATAAATCTCATAGGAGTTGGCATGAAGAAGTTATCCCACTTTCAAATCAGGTGATTCCAGTTTCCCAGTTTGGGAATAGCACAGCTTCTTCGTCGTTCCAATAAACCCAGGATGAATCTCTTTGTAAGAAGCTTGATTTTGGATACATAAATGGTGGGAATCACCAGGAAGTTGAAGAATCTCATAGGAGTTGGCATGAAAAGTTATCCCACTTCAAATCAGGTGATTCCAGTTTCTCAGTTGGGAAGAGCACAGCTTCTTCGTCGTTCCAATCAAACCAGGATGAATCTCTTTGTAAGAAGCGTGATTTGGATTACAAAAAAGTGGGGATGAATCACCAGGAAGTTGAATAAATCTCATAGGAGTTGGCATGAAGAAGTTATCCCCACTTTCAAATCAGGTGATTCCAGTTTCCCCCAGTTTGGGAATAGCACAGCTTCTTCTGTCGTTCCAATCAAACCAGGATGAATCTCTTTGTAAGAAGCTTGATTTGGATACATAAAGTGGTGGAGAATCACCAGGAAGTTGAATAAATCTCATAGGAGTTGGCATGAAGAAGTTATCCACTTTCAAATCAGGTGATTCCAGTTTCCCCCATTTTGGAAATAAACAGCTTTCGTCGTTCAACAAACCAGGAAAAAAAATGGTAAGAAGCTTGATACAAAAGGAAAAAATCACCAGGAAGTTGAAAAAATCAATGGAGTTCATAAAAGTCCCACAAAAAATCACCAAACAGTTTGGGAAAAGCACTTGGGAATAGCACAAAAAAACACTTTCCAATCAAAAAAAAATAAACTGGATAAAGATACAAAAACAAAAGAGATCACACAAAAGTGGAATAAATCACCCGGCAAAAAAGGTGATAAAACTTAAAAATGGCAACCAAATAACCAGTGTACATTAATTGGCAAGGCAAAAAACCAGAAAGAAAATCAATGAAAAAACTATTTGGGAAAAAAAAAGAAGCAGAAAAAACACACAAAAAAACCAACAAAATGAATAAAAAAATAAAAGAAGAAATTAAAAAACAAAAAAAAAAAAAAAAAATCCCAGGAAAAAGGAAAAAAAATAATAATTGGCACAAAAAAAAAGGAAAAAAACAAAAAGAAAAAAAGCTTACATAAAGCAAAACAAAAGGAAAAAAAAAAAAGGCAAAGTTGGCATGAAGAAATTAAATAAAAACAGCAAAAATAACAATTTTCCAATGAAACAATAAATGGCGAAGAAAAAAAGCAACAAAATTGGCAAAAAAATCAAAAAAGGCCAAAAAATGAAAGAAAAAAAAGGAAGAATAAAAAAAGTTGAAAAACAGCAAAACAAAAAAATAAAAAAAGAATTTTCTTTTCAAAAAAGCAAGCAAATTTTGGATGGAAAAACAATGAAAAAAAAAAGAAAAAAAAGAAGAAGAAGAAAAAAAAAAAAATGGCATAAAAAGTTACCCACTTTCACAATCCCAAACACCCAGTTTCAAACACACAGGCCAATTCCCACAAAACAACCCCCTTTGGGAAAAAACTTGAGTTGATACAAAACACCGTTCCAATCAAACCAATGATCCAAAAACTCAAATACCCCATGAAATTGGAGATACCCATCCTTTTTCAATCACTCAAACCCAGGAATCATCCCCTAATTGGCATAAAACATGCCACCAAACAAGTGAAATCCCAACCCATAAATAGCCCACACTTCACAATCATCCCCAGGAAAATCAAAAGCTTGTTTGGAACAAAAATTGGTGGAAAAAAATCAAAAAGTTGGAGGATAACTAATAGGAAAAAGAAAGTTATATCCATCCCACTTTCAAATCAGGTGATTCCAGTTTCCCAGTTTGGGAATAGCACAGCTTCTTCGTCGTTCCAATCAAACCAGGATGAATCTCTTTGTAAGAAGCTTGATTTGGATAAATAAGTGGTGGAGAATCACCAGGAAGTTGAATAAATCTCATAGGAGTTGGCATGAAGAAGTTATCCCACTTTCAAATCAGGTGATTCCAGTTTCCCAGTTTGGGAATAGCACAGCTTCTTCGTCGTTCCAATCAAACCAGGATGAATCTCTTTAAGAAGCTTGATTTGGATACATAAAGTGGTGGAGAATCACCAGGAAGTTGAATAAATCTCATAGGAGTTGGCATGAAGAAGTTATCCCACTTTCAAATCAGGTGATTCCAGTTTCCCAGTTTGGGAATAGCACAGCTTCTTCGTCGTTCCAATCAAACCAGGATGAATCTCTTTGTAAGAAGCTTGATTTGGATACATAAAGTGGTGGAGAATCACCAGGAAGTTGAATAAATCTCATAGGAGTTGGCATGAAGAAGTTATCCCACTTTCAAATCAGGTGATTCCAGTTTCCCAGTTTGGGAATAGCACAGCTTCTTCGTCGTTCCAATCAAACCAGGATGAATCTCTTTGTAAGAAGCTTGATTTGGATACATAAAGTGGTGGAGAATCACCAGGAAGTTGAATAAATCTCATAGGAGTTGGCATGAAGAAGTTATCCCCACTTTCAAATCAGGTGATTCCAGTTTCCCAGTTTGGGAATAGCACAGCTTCTTCTTCGTCGTTCCAATCAAACCAGGATGAATCTCTTTGTAAGAAGAGCTTGATTTGGATACATAAAGTGGTGGAGAATCACCAGGAAGTTGAATAAATCTCATAGGAGTTGGCATGAAGAAGTTATCCCACTTTCAAATCAGGTGATTCCAGTTTCCCAGTTTGGGAATAGCACAGCTTCTTCGTCGTTCCAATCAAACCAGGATGAATCTCTTTGTAAGAAGCTTGATTTGGATACATAAAGTGGTGGAGAATCACCGAGAAGTTGAATAAATCTCATAGGAATTGGCATGAAGAAGTTATCCCACTTTCAAATCAGGTGATTCCAGTTTCCCAGTTTGGGAATAGCACAGCTTCTTCGTCGTTCTCAAACCAGGATGAATCTCTTTGTAAGAAGCTTGATTTGGATACGTAAAGTGGTGGAGAATCACCAGGAAGTTGAATAAATCTCATAGGAGTTGGCATGAAGAAGTTATCCCACTTTCAAATCAGGTGATTCCAGTTTCCCAGTTTGGGAATAGCACAGCTTCTTCGTCGTTCCAATCAAACCAGGATGAATCTCTTTGTAGAAGCTTGATTTGGATACATAAAGTGGTGGAGAATCACCAGGAAGTTGAATAAATCTCATAGGAGTTGGCATGAAGAAGTTATCCCACTTTCAAATCAGGTGATTCCAGTTTCCCAGTTTGGGAATAGCACAGCTTCTTCGTCGTTCCAATCAAACCAGGATGAATCTCTTTGTAAGAAGCTTGATTTGGATACATAAAGTGGTGGAGAATCACCAGGAAGTTGAATAAATCTCATAGGAGTTGGCATGAAGAAGTTATCCCACTTTCAAATCAGGTGATTCCAGTTTCCCAGTTTGGGAATAGCACAGCTTCTTCGTCGTTCCAATCAAACCAGGATGAATCACTTTGTAAGAAGCTTGATTTGGATACATAAAGTGGTGGAGAATCACCAGGAAGTTGAATAAATCTCATAGGAGTTGGCATGAAGAAGTTATCCCACTTTCAAATCAGGTGATTCCAGTTTCCCAGTTTGGGAATAGCACAGCTTCTTCGTCGTTCCAATCAAACCAGATGAATCTCTTTGTAAGAAGCTTGATTTGGATACATAAAGTGGTGGAGAATCACCAGGAAGTTGAATAAATCTCATAGGAGTTGGCATGAGAAGTTATCCCACTTTCAAATCAGGTGATTCCAGTTTCCCAGTTTGGGAATAGCACAGCTTCTTCGTCGTTCCAATCAAACCAGGATGAATCTCTTTGTAAGAAGCTTGATTTGGATACATAAAGTGGTGGAGAATCACCAGGAAGTTGAATAAATCTCATAGGAGTTGGCATGAAGAAGTTATCCCACTTTCAAATCAGGTGATTCCAGTTTCCCAGTTTGGGAATAGCACAGCTTCTTCTTCGTCGTTCCAATCAAACCAGGATGAATCTCTTTGTAAGAAGCTTGATTTGGATACATAAAGTGGTGGAGAATCACCAGGAAGTTGAATAAATCTCATAGGAGTTGGCATGAAGAAGTTATCCCACTTTCAAATCAGGTGATTCCAGTTTCCCCAGTTTGGGAATAGCACAGCTTCTTCGTCGTTCCAATCAAACCAGGATGAATCTCTTTGTAAGAAGCTTGATTTGGATACATAAAGTGGTGGAGAATCACCAGGAAGTTGAATAAATCTCATAGGAGTTGGCATGAAGAAGTTATCCCACTTTCAAATCAGGTGATTCCAGTTTCCCAGTTTGGGAATAGCACAGCTTCTTCGTCGTTCCAATCAAACCAGGATGAATCTCTTTGTAAGAAGCTTGATTTGGATACATAAAGTGGTGGAGAATCACCAGGAAGTTGAATAAATCTCATAGGAGTTGGCATGAAGAAGTTATCCCACTTTCAAATCAGGTGATTCCAGTTTCCCAGTTTGGGAATAGCACAGCTTCTTTCGTCGTTCCAATCAAACCAGGATGAATCTCTTTGTAAGAAGCTTGATTTGGATACATAAAGTGGTGGAGAATCACCAGGAAGTTGAATAAATCTCATAGGAGTTGGCATGAAGAAGTTATCCCACTTTCAAATCAGGTGATTCCAGTTTCCCAGTTTGGGAATAGCACAGCTTCTTCTTCGTCGTTCCAATCAAACCAGGATGAATCACTTTGTAAGAAGCTTGATTTGGATACATAAAGTGGTGGAGAATCACCAGGAAGTTGAATAAATCTCATAGGAGTTGGCATGAAGAAGTTATCCCACTTTCAAATCAGGTGATTCCAGTTTCCCAGTTTGGGAATAGCACAGCTTCTTCGTCGTTCCAATCAACCAGGATGAATCTCTTTGTAAGAAGCTTGATTTGGATACATAAAGTGGTGGAGAATCACCAGGAAGTTGAATAAATCTCATAGGAGTTGGCATGAAGAAGTTATCCCACTTTCAAATCAGGTGATTCCAGTTTCCCAGTTTGGGAATAGCACAGCTTCTTCGTCGTTCCAATCAAACCAGGATGAACTTTTGTAAGAAGCTTGATTTGGATACATAAAGTGTGGAGAATCACCAGGAAGTTGAATAAATCTCATAGGAGTTGGCATGAAGAAGTTATCCCACTTTCAAATCAGGTGATTCCAGTTTCCCAGTTTGGGAATAGCACAGCTTCTTCGTCGTTCCAATCAACCAGGATGAATCTCTCTTTGTAAGAAGCTTGATTTGGATACATAAAGTGGTGGAGAATCACCAGGAAGTTGAATAAATCTCATAGGAGTTGGCATGAAGAAGTTATCCCACTTTCAAATCAGGTGATTCCAGTTTCCCAGTTTGGGAATAGCACAGCTTCTTCGTCGTTCCAATCAAACCAGGATGAATCTCTTTGTAAGAAGCTTGATTTGGATACATAAAGTGGTGGAGAATCACCAGGAAGTTGAATAAATCTCATAGGAGTTGGCATGAAGAAGTTATCCCACTTTCAAATCAGGTGATTCCAGTTTCCCAGTTTGGGAATAGCACAGCTTCTTCTTCGTCGTTCCAATCAAACCAGGATGAATCTCTTTGTAAGAAGCTTGATTTGGATACATAAGTGGTGGAGAATCACCAGGAAGTTGAATAAATCTCATAGGAGTTGGCATGAAGAAGTTATCCCACTTTCAAATCAGGTGATTCCAGTTTCCCAGTTTGGGAATAGCACAGCTTCTTCGTCGTTCCAATCAAACCAGGATGAATCTCTTTGTAAGAAGCTTGATTTGGATACATAAAGTGGTGGAGAATCACCAGGAAGTTGAATAAATCTCATAGGAGTTGGCATGAAGAAGTTATCCCACTTTCAAATCAGGTGATTCCAGTTTCCCAGTTTGGGAATAGCACAGCTTCTTCGTCGTTCCAATCAAACCAGGATGAATCTCTTTGTCAAAAGCTTGATTTGGATACATAAAGTGGTGGAGAATCACCAGGAGTTGAATAAATCTCATAGGAGTTGGCATGAAGAAGTTATCCCACTTTCAAATCAGGTGATTCCAGTTTCCCAGTTTGGGAATAGCACAGCTTCTTCGTCGTTCCAATCACACCAGGATGAATCTCTTTGTAAGAAGCTTGATTTGGATACATAAAGTGGTGGAGAATCACCAGGAAGTTGAATAAATCTCATAGGAGTTGGCATGAAGAAGTTATCCCACTTTCAAATCAGGTGATTCCAGTTTCCCAGTTTGGGAATAGCACAGCTTCTTCGTCGTTCCAATCAAACCAGGATGAATCTCTTTGTAAGAAGCTTGATTTGGATACATAAAGTGGTGGAGAATCACCAGGAAGTTGAATAAATCTCATAGGAGTTGGCATGAAGAAGTTATCCCACTTTCAAATCAGGTGATTCCAGTTTCCCAGTTTGGGAATAGCACAGCTTCTTCGTCGTTCCAATCAAACCAGGATGAATCTCTTTGTAAGAAGCTTGATTTGGATACATAAAGTGGTGGAGAATCACCAGGAAGTTGAATAAATCTCATAGGAGTTGGCATGAAGAAGTTATCCCACTTTCAAATCAGGTGATTCCAGTTTCCCAGTTTGGGAATAGCACAGCTTCTTCGTCGTTCCAATCAAACCAGGATGAATCTCTTTGTAAGAAGCTTGATTTGGATACATAAAGTGGTGGAGAATCACCAGGAAGTTGAATAAATCTCATAGGAGTTGGCATGAAGAAGTTATCCCACTTTCAAATCAGGTGATTCCAGTTTCCCAGTTTGGGAATAGCACAGCTTCTTCGTCGTTCCAATCAAACCAGGATGAATCTCTTTGTAAGAAGCTTGATTTGGATACATAAAGTGGTGGAGAATCACCAGGAAGTTGAATAAATCTCATAGGAGTTGGCATGAAGAAGTTATCCCACTTTCAAATCAGGTGATTCCAGTTTCCCAGTTGGGAATAGCACAGCTTCTTCGTCGTTCCAATCAAACCAGGATGAATCCTTTGTAAGAAGCTTGATTTGGATACATAAAGTGGTGGAGAATCACCAGGAAGTTGAATAAATCTCATAGGAGTTGGCATGAAGAAGTTATCCCACTTTCAAATCAGGTGATTCCAGTTTCCCAGTTTGGGAATAGCACAGCTTCTTCGTCGTTCCAATCAAACCAGGATGAATCTCTTTGTAAGAAGCTTGATTTGGATACATAAAGTGGTGGAGAATCACCAGGAAGTTGAATAAATCTCATAGGAGTTGGCATGAAGAAGTTATCCCACTTTCAAATCAGTGATGATTCCAGTTTCCCAGTTTGGGAATAGCACAGCTTCTTCGTCGTTCCAATCAACAATGAAACATCTCTTTGTAAGAAGCTTGATTTGGATACATAAAGTGGTGGAGAATCACCAGGAAGTTGAATAAATCTCATAGGAGTTGGCATGAAGAAGTTATCCCACTTTCAAATCAGGTGATTCCAGTTTCCCAGTTTGGGAATAGCACAGCTTTCTTCGTCGTTCCAAATCAAACCAGGATGAATCTCTTTGTAAGAAGCTTGATTTGGATACATAAAGTGGTGGAGAATCACCAGGAAGTTGAATAAATCTCATAGGAGTTGGCATGAAGAGTTATCCACTTTCAATCAAATCAGGTGATTCCAGTTTCCCAGTTTGGGAATAGCACAGCTTCTTCGTCGTTCCAATCAAACCAGGATGAATCTCTTTGTAAAAGCTTGATTTGGATACATAAAGTGGTGGAGAATCACCAGGAAGTTGAATAAATCTCATAGGAGTTGGCATGAAGAAGTTATCCCACTTTCAAATCAGGTGATTCCAGTTTCCCAGTTTGGGAATAGCACAGCTTCTTCTTCGTCGTTCCAATCAAACCAGGATGAATCTCTTTGTAAGAAGCTTGATTTTAATACATAAAGTGGTGGAGAATCACCAGGAAGTTGAATAAATCTCATAGGAGTTGGCATGAAGAAGTTATCCCACTTTCAAATCAGGTGATTCCAGTTTCCCAGTTTGGGAATAGCACAGCTTCTTCGTCGTTCCAATCAAACCAGGATGAATCTCTTTGTAAGAAGCTTGATTTGGATACATAAAGTGGTGGAGAATCACCAGGAAGTTGAATAAATCTCATAGGAGTTGGCATGAAGAAGTTATCCCACTTTCAAATCAGGTGATTCCAGTTTCCCAGTTTGGGAATAGCACAGCTTCTTCGTCGTTCCAATCAAACCAGGATGAATCACTTTGTAAGAAGCTTGATTTGGATACATAAAGTGGTGGAGAATCACCAGGAAGTTGAATAAATCTCATAGGAGTTGGCATGAAGAAGTTATCCCACTTTCAAATCAGGTGATTCCAGTTTCCCAGTTTGGGAATAGCACAGCTTCTTCGTCGTTCCAATCAAACCAGGATGAATCTCTTTGTAAGAAGCTTGATTTGGATACATAAAGTGGTGGAGAATCACCAGGAAGTTGAATAAATCTCATAGGAGTTGGCATGAAGAAGTTATCCCACTTTCAAATCAGGTGATTCCAGTTTCCCAGTTTGGGAATAGCACAGCTTCTTCGTCGTTCCAATCAAACCAGGATGAATCTCTTTGTAAGAAGCTTGATTTGGATACATAAAGTGGTGGAGAATCACCAGGAAGTTGAATAAATCTCATAGGAGTTGGCATGAAGAAGTTATCCCACTTTCAAATCAGGTGATTCCAGTTTCCCAGTTTGGGAATAGCACAGCTTCTTCTTCGTCGTTCCAATCAAACCAGGATGAATCTTTGTAAGAAGCTTGATTTGGATACATAAAGTGGTGGAGAATCACCAGGAAGTTGAATAAATCTCATAGGAGTTGGCATGAAGAAGTTATCCCACTTTCAAATCAGGTGATTCCAGTTTCCCAGTTTGGGAATAGCACAGCTTCTTCTCGTCGTTCCAATCAAACCAGGATGAATCTCTTTGTAAGAAGCTTGATTTGGATACATAAAGTGGTGGAGAATCACCAGGAAGTTGAATAAATCTCATAGGAGTTGGCATGAAGAAGTTATCCCACTTTCAAATCAGGTGATTCCAGTTTCCCAGTTTGGGAATAGCACAGCTTCTTCGTCGTTCCAATCAAACCAGGATGAATCTCTTTGTAAGAAGCTTGATTTGGATACATAAAGTGGTGGAGAATCACCAGGAAGTTGAATAAATCTCATAGGAGTTGGCATGAAGAAGTTATCCCACTTTCAAATCAGGTGATTCCAGTTTCCCAGTTTGGGAATAGCACAGCTTCTTCGTCGTTCCAATCAACCCAGGATGAATCTCTTTGTAAGAAGCTTGATTTGGATACATAAAGTGGTGGAGAATCACCAGGAAGTTGAATAAATCTCATAGGAGTTGGCATGAAGAAGTTATCCCACTTTCAAATCAGGTGATTCCAGTTTCCCAGTTTGGGAATAGCACAGCTTCTTCGTCGTTCCAATCAAACCAGGATGAATCTCTTTGTAAGAAGCTTGATTTGGATACATAAAGTGGTGGAGAATCACCAGGAAGTTGAATAAATCTCATAGGAGTTGGCATGAAGAAGTTATCCCACTTTCAAATCAGGTGATTCCAGTTTCCCAGTTTGGGAATAGCACAGCTTCTTCGTCGTTCCAATCAAACCAGGATGAATCTCTTTGTAAGAAGCTTGATTTGGATACATAAAGTGGTGGAGAATCACCAGGAAGTTGAATAAATCTCATAGGAGTTGGCATGAAGAAGTTATCCCACTTTCAAATCAGGTGATTCCAGTTTCCCAGTTTGGGAATAGCACAGCTTCTTTCGTCGTTCCAATCAAACCAGGATGAATCTCTTTGTAAGAAGCTTGATTTGGATACATAAAGTGGTGGAGAATCACCAGGAAGTTGAATAAATCTCATAGGAGTTGGCATGAAGAAGTTATCCCACTTTCAAATCAGGTGATTCCAGTTTCCCAGTTTGGGAATAGCACAGCTTCTTCGTCGTTCCAATCAAACCAGGATGAATCTCTTTGTAAGAAGCTTGATTTGATACATAAAAGTGGTGGAGAATCACCAGGAAGTTGAATAAATCTCATAGGAGTTGGCATGAAGAAGTTATCCCACTTTCAAATCAGGTGATTCCAGTTTCCCAGTTTGGGAATAGCACAGCTTTCTTCGTCGTTCCAATCAAACCAGGATGAATCTCTTTGTAAGAAGCTTGATTTGGATACATAAAGTGGTGGAGAATCACCAGGAAGTTGAATAAATCTCATAGGAGTTGGCATGAAGAAGTTATCCCACTTTCAAATCAGGTGATTCCAGTTTCCCAGTTTGGGAATAGCACAGCTTCTTCGTCGTTCCAATCAAACCAGGATGAATCTCTTTGTAAGAAGCTTGATTTGGATACATAAAGTGGTGGAGAATCACCAGGAAGTTGAATAAATCTCATAGGAGTTGGCATGAAGAAGTTATCCCACTTTCAAATCAGGTGATTCCAGTTTCCCAGTTTGGGAATAGCACAGCTTCTTTCGTCGTTCCAATCAACCAGGATGAATCTCTTTGTAAGAAGCTTGATTTGGATACATAAAGTGGTGGAGAATCACCAGGAAGTTGAATAAATCTCATAGGAGTTGGCATGAAGAAGTTATCCCACTTTCAAATCAGGTGATTCCAGTTTCCCAGTTTGGGAATAGCACAGCTTCTTCGTCGTTCCAATCAAACCAGGATGAATCTCTTTGTAAGAAGCTTGATTTGGATACATAAAGTGGTGGAGAATCACCAGGAAGTTGAATAAATCTCATAGGAGTTGGCATGAAGAAGTTATCCCACTTTCAAATCAGGTGATTCCAGTTTCCCAGTTTGGGAATAGCACAGCTTCTTCGTCGTTCCAATCAAACCAGGATGAATCTCTTTGTAAGAAGCTTGATTTGGATACATAAAGTGGTGGAGAATCACCAGGAAGTTGAATAAATCTCATAGGAGTTGGCATGAAGAAGTTATCCCACTTTCAAATCAGGTGATTCCAGTTTCCCAGTTTGGGAATAGCACAGCTTCTTCTTCGTCGTTCAATCAACCAGGATGAATCTCTTTGTAAGAAGCTTGATTTGGATACATAAAGTGGTGGAGAATCACCAGGAAGTTGAATAAATCTCATAGGAGTTGGCATGAAGAAGTTATCCCACTTTCAAATCAGGTGATTCCAGTTTCCCAGTTTGGGAATAGCACAGCTTCTTCTTCGTCGTTCCAATCAAACCAGGATGAATCTCTTTGTAAGAAGCTTGATTTGGATACATAAAGTGGTGGAGAATCACCAGGAAGTTGAATAAATCTCATAGGAGTTGGCATGAAGAAGTTATCCCACTTTCAAATCAGGTGATTCCAGTTTCCCAGTTTGGGAATAGCACAGCTTCTTCGTCGTTCCAATCAAACCAGGATGAATCTCTTTGTAAGAAGCTTGATTTGGATACATAAAGTGGTGGAGAATCACCAGGAAGTTGAATAAATCTCATAGGAGTTGGCATGAAGAAGTTATCCCACTTTCAAATCAGGTGATTCCAGTTTCCCAGTTTGGGAATAGCACAGCTTCTTCTTCGTCGTTCCAATCAAACCAGGATGAATCTCTTTGTAAAAGCTTGATTTGGATACATAAAGTGGTGGAGAATCACCAGGAAGTTGAATAAATCTCATAGGAGTTGGCATGAAGAAGTTATCCCACTTTCAAATCAGGTGATTCCAGTTTCCCAGTTTGGGAATAGCACAGCTTCTTCGTCGTCGTTCCAATCAAACCAGGATGAATCTCACTTTGTAAGAAGCTTGATTTGGATACATAAAGTGGTGGAGAATCACCAGGAAGTTGAATAAATCTCATAGGAGTTGGCATGAAGAAGTTATCCCACTTTCAAATCAGGTGATTCCAGTTTCCCAGTTTGGGAATAGCACAGCTTCTTCGTCGTTCCAATCAACCCAGGATGAATCTCTTTGTAAGAAGCTTGATTTGGATACATAAAGTGGTGGAGAATCACCAGGAAGTTGAATAAATCTCATAGGAGTTGGCATGAAGAAGTTATCCCACTTTCAAATCAGGTGATTCCAGTTTCCCAGTTTGGGAATAGCACAGCTTCTTCGTCGTTCCAATCAAACCAGGATGAATCTCTTTTTTTGAAAGCTTGATTTGGATACATAAAGTGGTGGAGAATCACCAGGAAGTTGAATAAATCTCATAGGAGTTGGCATGAAGAAGTTATCCCACTTTCAAATCAGGTGATTCCAGTTTCCCAGTTTGGGAATAGCACAGCTTCTTCGTCGTTCCAATCAAACCAGGATGAATCTCTTTGTAAGAAGCTTGATTTGGATACATAAAGTGGTGGAGAATCACCAGGAAGTTGAATAAATCTCATAGGAGTTGGCATGAAGAAGTTATCCCACTTTCAAATCAGGTGATTCCAGTTTCCCAGTTTGGGAATAGCACAGCTTCTTCGTCGTCGTTCCAATCAAACCAGGATGAATCTCTTTGTAAGAAGCTTGATTTGGATACATAAAGTGGTGGAGAATCACCAGAAGTTGAATAAATCTCATAGGAGTTGGCATGAAGAAGTTATCCCACTTTCAAATCAGGTGATTCCAGTTTCCCAGTTTGGGAATAGCACAGCTTCTTCGTCGTTCCAATCAAACCAGGATGAATCTCTTTGTAAGAAGCTTGATTTGGATACATAAAGTGGTGGAGAATCACCAGGAAGTTGAATAAATCTCATAGGAGTTGGCATGAAGAAGTTATCCCACTTTCAAATCAGGTGATTCCAGTTCCCCAGTTTGGGAATAGCACAGCTTCTTCTTCGTCGTTCCAATCAAACCAGGATGAATCTCTTTGTAAGAAGCTTGATTTGGATACATAAAGTGGTGGAGAATCACCAGGAAGTTGAATAAATCTCATAGGAGTTGGCATGAAGAAGTTATCCCACTTTCAAATCAGGTGATTCCAGTTTCCCAGTTTGGGAATAGCACAGCTTCTTCGTCGTTCCAATCAAACCAGGATGAATCTCTTTGTAAGAAGCTTGATTTGGATACATAAAGTGGTGGAGAATCACCAGGAAGTTGAATAAATCTCATAGGAGTGGGATGAAGAAGTTATCCCACTTTCAAATCAGGTGATTCCAGTTTCCCAGTTTGGGAATAGCACAGCTTCTTCTCGTCGTTCCAATCAAACCAGGATGAATCTCTTTGTAAGAAGCTTGATTTGGATACATAAAGTGGTGGAGAATCACCAGGAAGTTGAATAAATCTCATAGGAGTTGGCATGAAGAAGTTATCCCACTTTCAAATCAGGTGATTCCAGTTTCCCAGTTTGGGAATAGCACAGCTTCTTCGTCGTTCCAATCAAACCAGGATGAATCACTTTGTAAGAAGCTTGATTTGGATACATAAAGTGGTGGAGAATCACCAGGAAGTTGAATAAATCTCATAGGAGTTGGCATGAAGAAGTTATCCCACTTTCAAATCAGGTGATTCCAGTTTCCCAGTTTGGGAATAGCACAGCTTCTTCGTCGTTCCAATCAACCAGGATGAATCTCTTTGGAAGCTTGATTTGGATACATAAAGTGGTGGAGAATCACCAGGAAGTTGAATAATCTCATAGGAGTTGGCATGAAGAAGTTATCCCACTTTCAAATCAGGTGATTCCAGTTTCCCAGTTTGGGAATAGCACAGCTTCTTCGTGTTCCAATCAAACCAGGATGAATCTCTTTGTAAGAAGCTTGATTTGGATACATAAAGTGGTGGAGAATCACCAGGAAGTTGAATAAATCTCATAGGAGTTGGCATGAAGAAGTTATCCCCACTTTCAAATCAGGTGATTCCAGTTTCCCAGTTTGGGAATAGCACAGCTTCTTCGTCGTTCCAATCAAACCAGGATGAATCTCTTTGTAAGAAGCTTGATTTGGATACATAAAGTGGTGGAGAATCACCAGGAAGTTGAATAAATCTCATAGGAGTTGGCATGAAGAAGTTATCCCACTTTCAAATCAGGTGATTCCATTTTCCCAGTTTGGGAATAGCACAGCTTCTTCGTCGTTCCAATCAAACCAGGATGAATCTCTTTGTAAGAAGCTTGATTTGGATACATAAAGTGGTGGAGAATCACCAGGAAGTTGAATAAATCTCATAGGAGTTGGCATGAAGAAGTTATCCCACTTTCAAATCAGGTGATTCCAGTTTCCCAGTTTGGGAATAGCACAGCTTCTTCGTCGTTCCAATCAACCAGGATGAATCTCTTTGTAAGAAGCTTGATTTGGATACATAAAGTGGTGGAGAATCACCAGGAAGTTGAATAAATCTCATAGGAGTTGGCATGAAGAAGAAGTTATCCCACTTTCAAATCAGGTGATTCCAGTTTCCCAGTTTGGGAATAGCACAGCTTCTTCGTCGTTCCAATCAAACCAGGATGAATCTCTTTGTAAGAAGCTTGATTTGGATACATAAAGTGGTGGAGAATCACCAGGAAGTTGAATAAATCTCATAGGAGTTGGCATGAAGAAGTTATCCCACTTTCAAATCAGGTGATTCCAGTTTCCCAGTTTGGGAATAGCACAGCTTCTTCGTCGTTCCAATCAAACCAGGATGAATCTCTTTGTAAAAGCTTGATTTGGATACATAAAGTGGTGGAGAATCACCAGGAAGTTGAATAAATCTCATAGGAGTTGGCATGAAGAAGTTATCCCACTTTCAAATCAGGTGATTCCAGTTTCCCAGTTGGGAATAGCACAGCTTCTTCGTCGTTCCAATCAAACCAGGATGAATCTCTTTGTAAGAAGCTTGATTTGGATACATAAAGTGGTGGAGAATCACCAGGAAGTTGAATAAATCTCATAGGAGTTGGCATGAAGAAGTTATCCCACTTTCAAATCAGGTGATTCCAGTTTCCCAGTTTGGGAATAGCACAGCTTCTTCGTCGTTCCAATCAACCCAGGATGAATCTCTTTGTAAGAAGCTTGATTTGGATACATAAAGTGGTGGAGAATCACCAGGAAGTTGAATAAATCTCATAGGAGTTGGCATGAAGAAGTTATCCCACTTTCAAATCAGGTGATTCCAGTTTCCCAGTTTGGGAATAGCACAGCTTCTTCGTCGTTCCAATCAAACCAGGATGAATCTCTTTGTAAGAAGCTTGATTTGGATACATAAAGTGGTGGAGAATCACCAGGAAGTTGAATAAATCTCATAGGAGTTGGCATGAAGATTATATCCCACTTTCAAATCAGGTGATTCCAGTTTCCCAGTTTGGGAATAGCACAGCTTCTTCGTCGTTCCAATCAAACCAGGATGAATCTCTTTGTAAGAAGCTTGATTTGGATACATAAAGTGGTGGAGAATCACCAGGAAGTTGAATAAATCTCATAGGAGTTGGCATGAAGAAGTTATCCCACTTTCAAATCAGGTGATTCCAGTTTCCCAGTTTGGGATAGCACAGCTTCTTCGTCGTTCCAATCAACCAGGATGAATCTCTTGTAAGAAGAAGCTTGATTTGGATACATAAAGGTGGAGAATCACCAGGAAGTTGAATAAATCATAGGAGTTGGCATGAAGAAGTTATCCCACTTTCAAATCAGGTGATTCCAGTTTCCCAGTTTGGGAATAGCACAGCTTGCTTCTTCGTCGTTCCAATCAAACCAGGATGAATCACTTTGAAGAAGCTTGATTTGGATACATAAAGTGGTGGAAATCACCAGGAAGTTGAATAAATCTCATAGGAGTTGGCATGAAGAAGTTATCCCACTTTCAAATCAGGTGATTCCAGTTTCCCAGTTTGGGAATAGCACAGCTTCTTCGTCGTTCCAATCAAACCAGGATGAATA